>NC_064923.1:421575489-421657989 GCF_023897955.1 Schistocerca gregaria
TATAAAGGAAATGGAACGGATCCAATCAAATTTGCATGGGTTTGCATCAACATTATTGATTCATTATACGGCTTTTCACTTTATGACTAACTTTTATGGAACTTATCTAGGCCATAAAGCGAGCTCTGGGTGTATTTCTTCAACCTTACGAGATACCAGAAGGACATGTGTGGAAAGCAGACGTGTGTGTGTCAGATGATCCGGATTCAATTCCCGGTACTGCAAGGAATGTTTCCTTTGTTGGAGAAGTGAATGAGTCTCGTGATGCTAACTGAGGAGCTACGTCAATGAGAAGTAGCGGCCCTAAGGATTGGTTAAGTCGACAACGACCGGGAGGACGGCCTGATGACCCCCATGTCCCTCTAAAGCGCATACAACGACGCCGGGTGGTGAAAGATGACAAGGCAGCAGGTGAGCATCGTATGGTCCTTTGGGTCAGATGAAGGAATTAGCATTAATTAGAAAGCAAGAAGAGCAACGAATTTTTTGTGATACAATTCGTACTGTAATTTTTTTATCTATTGAAGTTGGCTTTCCACATGTTTTAGATCCTGAAAAGATGGAGTACAATGATATAACGTAAGGTAATTCTTGGAACTACTGGATGGTCTGCTAAAAATAGGAAAAGTTACATAACTGTCAAACAACCATCGTAAATTGGGGATGAAAAGTGTGGTATGTCAGCTGAAGTCGGTCTAAAATTCGATACAGTCGATGACTACTTTTATTAATCGTTTGACTCTTAACATTAACACTGTACCTTTCCTTCTGAACTATCTAATACCATCGAAAAACAAACCAGGCTCGCCATATATTTGAACGCGTACGTCTGCTTTCGCCGAGGCCTATAGCAATGAAAAATAATCCGAGTAATTAATGTTCCACTTTTATATCATTGTAGATTCCGGGCCGTTCTTAACGAGAAACTATGATGAACGTATTGTTGCATTATCAAGTTGATTTCGAAGTTCTCTAAAGCCTAAACGCAAGTTAAAACCATAATAAAATATTCAAGAGAATGGGGTCTGTAATGAAAATATTCTTGACTACTGAGAAACAGTATTCCAGAATGTGACTCTGGATGCTACCGTTTTAAGTGGATTTAGTTATGTGTTCAAGATGACAGCAACCGTTACATTCAGATAAAAATTCAAACCGAACATTTCTTCTTCCTCTATGTGGCGCAGTGATGCACAAACGACTTCGTTGTGACGGTTAGAGCCAAGGCTGGATATGAAACCCCCATGAACAGAAAATGATGTCTCTCGAGCAGGCGCTGCTCCTCCCAGCGGCTGATACTGGACCTAATTTTTGATGGCAGAAGCTCACTGTTGAGTGACTCAGCGGTCGTAAAATAGCAGTGCCCCGTCGTGAAAGTCCCATATTTTGCCAGTATCTTTGGAACAACAAGTGCAATCAGACGAGTCAGATGCCTTGAATCAGACTACAGTTTACCTGTTCATTGCCTTGAACAGAAAACAGTAATGTCACCAATATATAGATAGGGATCAGTGTTGACACTCAGCTATAAGTTATGTCATGGGATGAGTTGTCTCGCTAACAACTATGATCGTCACATACATTGAACTCTTTACAGCACGTTATAAGGACATGTCTGAAACAACAGAAACTACACATATAAGACTAGAGCGAGACTATCAATGACGGTTTCTGGTTTCAGTGCAGATGGACAACCGGAGCCCCTACGGGCATCAGCGATCGCTGTGATTGAGTCATCAGTCTTCAGACTGGTTTGCTGCGGCCCGCCACGAATTCCTCTCCTTTGTCAACTTCTTCATCACAGAGAAGCGCTTGCAACCTGCGTGCTCAATTATTTGCTGGATGTATTCCTATGTTTGTCTTCCCTTATACTTTTTATCCTCTACAGCTCCACCTTGTACCGTGTAAGTTATTTCCTGATATCTTAAACCATGTCCTACCATCCTGTTCGTTCTTCTTGGCAGTGTTGTCCACATATTCCTTTCTTCGTCAATTCTCAATCCTTACCTTATCACCTCACCAAATTTTCAACATTCTTCTGTAGCACTACACCTCAAATGCTTCGATTCTCTCCCGTTCCGGTTTAACCACTGTCCGTGTTTCAATACTATACAATGCTGTGCTTCAAATGTACATTCTCAGCATTCTTCCTCAAACTGAGGCGTATGTTTGGTACTAGCAGATTTCTCTCGGCCAGAAACGCCCTTTTTGCCGGTGATAATTGTGCTTTCTTCCTGCCTTGGTAGCAAAGTTCGTTATCTTCATCTAATTCATGATCACGATTCCTGATGTTGAGTTTCTCGCTGTTCTCACTTCTGAGCCGGCCGCGGTGGCCGAGCGGTTGTAGGCGCTTCAGTTCGGAACCGCGCGACTGCTACGGTCGCAGGTTCGAATCCTGCCTCAGGCATGCACGTATGTGATGTTCTTATGTTAGCTAGGTTTAAGTAGTTCTACGTCTAGGGGACTGATGACCTCAGATGTTAAGTGCTATAGTGCTCAGAGCCATTTGAAATTTTGTTGCTTCTGATTTCTTTCGTTTTTCTTCGATTTAATCTCAGTCCGTATTGTTTTCTCATTAGACCGCTCACTGCGTCATTAGTGTGTGATAAGTTGGAAATCTGGGATGGTCAGGGATTTTGTCCGTATGGCAACTGTTCACGACAGCTGGAAAAATCTGGGTTGAAGTCTCGGTCCAACATAATTTTTCAACTTTCGCCATTAATTTCAACGCCCAGTAGCAGCTAATGTCGTTACCCCTTTAATTAATTGTTATGTAAGGATCTAGGATCAGCAATGGTGTCTGTTCGTTGGTTCGTCGATTTGGAGGCAGGGATCCCTTCGGTTTAGGAAAGGATGGAAAAGGAAGTCGGCCGTGCCCTTTCAAAGGAACCATCCAGGAATTTGCCTTAACCGATTTAGGGAAATCCCGGAAAACGTTAATCAGGATGGCCGGACGAGGGTTTGAACCGTCGTCCATCCGAATGCGAGTCCAGAGTGCTAACCACTGTGCCAATTCTATCGGTTGGTGTCTGTTCTACTGGACATGTCCTAAAGAACAGGAACAACATTTTATAATATTAGATTCTCAGTGAAGGCAGCTCTCGGTCCTACGTTTGTAAATACTGATAGAACACACTTGATTGTTAATATATTATCTGTTTTATTAATCCACTGTTCACTTTTCTCAGTTGTTTACTTAGTTAGGACCAGCTGTATGTAGGTACGAAGTCGATCGACACACATGGTCGCCACTAGATAAGATATTAAATAAGTCCTTCAGGGATAGCCAGTTCATGTGCCCAGGGAAACCTGCTGGTCGGCGTTTGCTGGACACACTGGAGAGAGGGGATGGTACATTACAAAGCTTCGTCGTCCTACATTGATGCTACGGCTTTCTCAGCTGGCGCAAGCGATACTGTATGAAGAGTTCACCATGAGACATGTCCGATCTATCTGGCCTGCATCTCATCTGTCACGTCCCGATCGAAACTGCGTCAGGCCTCTTCGGAGTTATGGAATGACTCCGATGTTCCTATTATGATCATATAACAGTGAGCAATCGATGAGGGAAAAGGAAGTAGCATTGTCACAGTGGCTGAAGAAGCAATGAACTAAGTTGGCTCGGAGTGTGCTATCTGTTTTCGCTGCATAACATTGCAGTAGTACAAGCATCTGGTGAGGCGTGCCGTGGGTGGGGAAAGAATGAAGAAATGTTACAGCAGTGATCTAGCGGCAGCAACATTCGTCATGCGCCTGTCTTGCCGTGCCGGCGTACATAAGAGCTGCGCTTCCCACAGGAGCCTACAGCCATATGCCAAGACACCAAAAGGCTGGGCTCATGGCAGGAAATGTTTTGATCTTGACGGACTGGGCGTCTGCAGCAAAAGGTCAGGCAAGTAAGAACTTCCAAAATTGAAAAGAAAGAAAAAAATATGCTGAAGCTAAAGCATACGCTCTGGTCAGAAACCACTGAGAAGTAACTGATAATTAGAAGTTGTATATGCTAATAAAAGATGCAGTTGTAAATGGATTAGCCTATGTCTCAGTTCGAGAATCGCATGCACCGTATGTAATGGATATCTGTCTACGATAATTGGGTATGATTGGCAAAAGCAATGGAATATTGGAAAAGTCATTAGGGGAACGCATTAGTTACAGATGCAGCTTACAATTAACTCTATCTCATGTTTCAAGGGCTGTATCTCGCCAAGGAATACGAGCACTACGAACTTCAGAATGATATTTGGCCCTAGTTGTTGTCCGTCATGTCTGTACAGATTTAACGTGATACGGTGACAACCAGACATAGAAGCATCTCTTCTACTCATGTAGCAAGTAAAAAGCTGAGAGGGAAAAGTTGACAACATTCCATGTTCAATTTTTACAAGACGTCAGCTCAGTCATCAAGCAGACATTCCAAAGCTTGTTACTGTCCTCTTTGAGTTTACATTGAAAAGTGATTTTACTGTGGTTCCTGTGTGGGCGTTCGTGAGCGAGTACGCCACTTTTACTGAGGTAATACCAAGGTAGAAATAAGATATCTGTAAGATCTGATTGGAACAAATGCCTAAAAAGAAAAAAAAAGTGACAGTTAGCTTCTGACTTCTCTTAGCAAACAGCATTTGCAACGTCCTGTTGCTTGTGCAAACTGTTGTTGAATTAACATAACGCTGTCGTCCCTGTTCTGAGAGCTCGTGTGGCCCTTATTATCTTTCAGGCTTTTTATTTATTTAGTATTTATTTATTTTTATGTTGAAACCGTTCTCTACAGCACACACAAACTCTCGTCTACTACCGGTAACTTCAACAGATAAACTGGTTACTAAATTTTTCATTAGAGCTCTCGCCAGCACGTTCTATAAAATATATTGGCATCTTCTTTGCACATCGTATATGGAGCGAAGTGTGAATACTTGGCAGTGTAACAAGACGTTTGCAAGTGTGACGTGTCAGACTTACCATCCGAGTGTTTTTACATTTGCCTGGGCAGTCTTTCTGGGGAATGACGGCAATATTCTGTAAAAAGGCTGATGGTAAGATTTTTGTTTCAGAGATTAACTGATTATAATAAGACCGAAGGTGTCTCGTTTAATCCTGTCGATTTGTTCGAACTCAAACCGTCCTGTGATCTCTCAAACACACGACACGTTGCCGTGTTGTTTATTCATTCCATATTAATGCCCCTCTTCTCTAATTTTGGATTTTTCTCAAAAAATTTTGGTTTTGGATGTACACCTGCAATCTGTCTCTCGTTTCTGCCCCTTCCGAACTAAATAGCAATAAGAGGTCCCTCTAATCGCACGATTCGTCACGCTTGTGCTATACTGTTCGCACAACATCTATTCGTAACGAAAGCTTATTTTAGTGCGATAAATACCGAGACAGATTCCTACAGTGAGAATCTTTGCCATAATGCTATCTTATGGGTTGTGTATGGAGAAGATTAGAGTTTAATGTCTTTATACGTTAAAATGGTTCAGATGGATCTGAGCACTATGGGACTTAACATCTGAGGTCATCAGTCCCCTAGAACTTAGAACTACTTAAACCTAACTAACCTAAGGACATCATAAACATCCACGCCCGAGGCAGGACTCGAATCTGCGACCGTAGCGGTCGCTCGGTTCCAGACTGAAGCGTCTAGAACCGCACGGCCACTCCGGCCGGCCTTTATAAGTCAAAGTCATTTGAGGTAGAACTCTGTCTCAATTTGACAAGGCTAGGAAAGGAAAGAGGCTGGGTAATGTGAAAGGAATCATCCACTCATTCACATAATCGGCTAAGCCAACCGAGGAAATACTAAATTTTCCTATACTGCGTTTTAATTTTTTGGTTATCTTCTTTAATATCTGTTACAAGTTGCTTATAAGTAACCAAATAATTTTTAGTTTGTTGCATGGTTGAAAACAATATGTCGTATCTTCATTAAGTTTGTCAATCTAGATAATGATTTTAATTATGTGAAAAAAGAATTTGCCTGAAGTGATTTCGGTAAGCCACACGAAATATGGATGGTCGTATGTCTGTGTCTGTGTGTGTGTGTGCGTATGTGTGAACTAAACGAAAAGATGTGGAGGAAAGAAGTTTCATTATCCAAAAGCATACTGTAGTGTGGACCACGATATACTATCGATTCACGTAGGTCATTATGGTCCCACAGGAAAATTTTATAATTTGCTCGTTTCCTATGTAGGAATGGAGCGGTAACAATTTACTGTCCCATGTCGATATACGTGGAACAATTTAGAATCTTACAAAACTATTGTGAAGTGGGGTTTCCCCAAAAAGTTATGTACCTGGCCCAGTGTTTTCCTTAATACAGGGAATGAAGTAAATACTTAGTGCTTATTGCTATCCAGTAAGCAAAAATTATAAAATCGTTTCTCTACGTTCATTATTAAGAAATTACAGTGCATCTGGATTTCAAAAACTGAGAAATATTGAAGGAGCTTTTGGAAGTTTCTGTTCCCGCAGCAAAAAAAATGCGCCCATTTCGGTAGTCCATGTTGCAGATCACCATGCAGTGGATTCATTGTCCTGGCACGCACTGCCCACAGAGTATTCGCAAAACACCCACTTCCTTTCCTTTCGCTTTATTTCTTCAACAATGCTTGTTAATAGAGACTATTATCGCAGGCTAAAAGACTGTGATAAAGAACTATACTCATGTGTATACATTTTTACTATAGTTTAGTTGGAGTTTAATTTACCAACATTGACAACAGAATAGTTGAATGCAAATTAATGTCCTAGTTAAATCAAACAAATTCAATACATGCACAAGAAAATAAGATAACAAAGACTTACGGAACCTGAGGCTGCCATAGCGTTCCATAAATATTGTCCAAAATAAAACAAATTGTTTGAAGGAAGGATTGTCCACAATGATTCATCATGTCTATATACTTAAGCATAATATTAACCATCAAAGGCTGATTACTTCAGAAATCTCTTATTCATATGTCGGACATTTTAATAGCCCCAATGTGTAAGTTTTGATGTTTTGAGAGATGGAGTATAGTGAAAGGAGCATATAAATCGAACGCAAGAATTTTGCTATTTAATGTTGGGCGATGGATATCAGGAGGCGCAATTTCTGTTGTTTGGGAGGGAGTAGATCTCCGTGGAGTAGGAACAATACACACGAGACCGAAGTAAGCGACATAAAACAGAAGTTTTACAGTGCGATTCTTAGGACCAACATTGCGGCAGTGAAATTGGTGGATATTTTTATGTACAAATTTCGGTACGCACTTTACGCCTATAGAATTAGCGTTAATCTGTTAAAGTGTGTTCAGAAAGAAATTTCATTGCGAGAATAACTATGGATGTAATTGATGGTTGCTGTTTTTTCTTAAATTAGTATGAATGACTAATCCTAAATAACGAAAAGTGTGAGGTCATACACATGAGTGCTAAAAGGAACTCGTTAAACTTCGGTTACGGTCTAATCTAAAAGCGGTAAATTCAACTAAATGCCTTGGTAATACAATTACGGACAACTTAAATTGGAAGGAACACATAGAAAATGTTGTGGGGAAGGCTAACCAAAGACTGCGTTTTATTGGCAGGACACTTAGAAAATGTAACAGACCTACTATGGAGACTGCCTACACTACGCTTGTCCGTTCTCTTTTAGAATATTGCTGGGCGGTATGGGATCCTTACCAGATAGGACTGACATCGAAAAAGTTCAAAGAAAGGCAGCACGTTTTCTATTATCGCGAAATATGGGAGAGAGTGTCACAGAAATGATACAGGATTTGGGCTGGACGTCATTAAAAGAAATAAGTTTTTCGTTGCGTCGGAATCTCCTCACGAAATTCCAATCACCAAATTTCTCCTCCAAATTCGAAAATATTTTGTTGACACCGAACTATATAGGGAGGAACTATCACCACGATACAATAAGGGAAATCAGAGCTCTTACGGAAAGATACAGATGTGCATTCTTTTCGCGCGCTATACGAGATTGGAATAATAGAGAATTGTGAAGGTGGTTCGATGAAACCTCTGCCAGGCACTTAACTGTAATTTCCAGAGTATCCATGAAGATGTTGATGTAGAAACATTATCTACAAAATGTCTTCGGAGGAACACAGTTTACTAAAACTGTAACAGTATTAAAATGGGTCTACTTCACAAGAAAAAAAATGGAGGAGAAAAAGACCTATAGACACATCAAACTCCTCTCCGTAAAGTAAAAAAAAACATTCATTAAAGTTTGTACCACATACCGTGAGCAAATACTACGAATTGCGACTGTGTCTGAGAGCACATGCTGTATTTGAGAACGCTTTCACAGAGAATCAACGAAGTCCTTACTGAATCTCTATGGCAAAATAGGAGATGATTTATCCAACATTAACACACTGAAGAAGATATATGTCTGTTAGATTCAGCAGGTTACTTGTCAATTCAGAATTAAAAGGGCTGGGAGACAAGGAAAATTAACGAGGGCCATTTTTAAAGCAAAGAACATTCTGATTTGACTAGCTGCGGATTCTCCCCTCCCCCAACCCCGTCGTTGTGTTACAGACCTTCCTAATCGTTGGTGTGAGTATGACGGCAACAGTGAATACAAAAGGTGGTTTCCTGTTTATCTGTGAGACAAAATTATCGATCATGTAAAGTGAGATGTTCGTACTGTAATACAATTTCTGACTCGGAAGAAAGTCTGCAGTATCGAAACTTGCAGACAGAAAACCAAAGCGTACGGAAATGTTCAAACGGATGAACGAATATTCATCATGAAGCATAACCGGTCCGACCTTCAGTTATGATTAACGAACGCAAACTAAGGACTGAGAAAAAAATTCAGCAGGGAAGACGTTTCACAGTTAATGGACTGATCTTGTGCTTTCTGGAAATTCCATTATCAGTTCTTTATTAAATTGTTGCTGGGGACCGCGAATGAGAGCTGCAATGACTTTTCTCCCTTGGTGCAACATAGATGTCGACGCGTGTTTGAACGAAACTGTTACGATAACGGAACCTCTGTTGCACACAGATGTCCAGAAACAGAGTCATTGTAGTTGAAATGAATCAGTCTATGCTGAGGGCGTTAGATTAGGAAATAAGACGCTAAATGCAGTAGATGGCTTTTTCTATATAGACTACATATAAATTGCTGATTGGCAATATGAAGAAAAGTGTCTCTAAAAATGAGAAGTTTGTTAACATCGAATAAAAATTTCTGTATTAGGAATGCTTTACTGGAGGGTTTTGTCTGGAATGTGGCTAAGTACAGAAGTGAAATTTGGAAGATAAGCTGTCAAGACCAAAAGTTCTTCACTTGCGGTGCAACTGAAGCACGCTAAAGATTAGGTGGGTGTATGGGTAACTAAGGAGGAGGTATTGGAAACAAAGTTGGCGGCATAACTTAACTAAAAGAAGGGATTCTGTGGCATCAAGGAATCGTCGACTTGATAATAGCTGTAAATGGGGAAGGGGGTGAGCCTATAGAGGGAGGTCAAGTCTCAACCACAGTAACCATGTTCAAACGCATGTGGGTTCAGTAGTTATTCAGAATTTAAAGACTTGCACAAAATAGACTAGTGCGAATAGCTTCTTTAAACCAGTTTTCGGACTGAAGATCCTAATACGAAAAGTGCAGATGAACTTTCAGCAACGAAAGGAAGAATTGAATTATAAAACGTGACATAATCGATTCTAATTCGAACAACAAATTGTAATACACACATCGAAAGTTACGCAAATTAGCAATGCGTTAGTAGGAGGTGTTGAGTTGTTGTATTCAGAGCACGGAATATAGTGTCTGGAGTGTCTCAAACAAATTAAATAGTGTGCAACGCCACTATGAAAGGGTGGCGTAGCGGTTAGAGCATCTGTCTAGTGAGCAGGAGACCCGAGTTCGAATCGGAGCGTTGGCAATATTATAATTGGTTCACAGGTTTTTACACGCAACTCACGTAGAGATAGCTGGTTCTCTCCCATCTATTTCCTTTTTACCTCGTTCACAAAACATACACTCAATAGTTTAAGTTATAACACGTGCAGGAATCGAGCAGATACGTTTAGAGATATCTTTGGTGCCGCTCACTGTTAAAACGATGAACTGATACAAATGTCTATCACCGACATTACTACGTGTGGCATAGCGATGTATATCGACGATTACGTACCAGTAAGACTCGTCTTAGTGACTGAATTACACGAAACACTTTGTCGCTAAATTATAACAGTGTAAGTTAGTTAGGTTTTCAGTTTTCGAACAGTAATTATTATTTTGAGTTGTTTGCCATTATTATTTTTATTTATTCTGTTCCCAGAGTGTGTGAGGGGGTGCATGCACCATGTAGGTGATGCATCACTCGAAATTTATTAATAATTAATGACGAAACAACATGCAAATCAGAGTGTGAAATCTTGCTGTGAATCACATACAATGCATGAAATGACTATCGTGAACTTGCTACTTTAACGATTCTAGAAACAAATTCTTTACTTCTGTTCTCAAGATGGGTACAGATGTTCTTGTAGTTTATTTGCTTTTCGAAAGATACAAAGTTCGAAAAATAATAAATGTAATTCGGTGTCGGGGTTCGTTAAGGAGAGAAATTATTGTACTGTCCATGAAAAGATATGTATATAACTGTCTAATCTATATTCCAGCCAATCGAAGAGCAGAATGATCGTTTGATCTCGACGAAGGAAAGATTTGTGCCCACTCGTCTCTAAGAGTCTTGATTGCGCTTTTATGGCATGAGGACCTGTTTTCGGAGTCTAGTAGTTTGTAAAATTTTATTATTTGCTTCTGCTCAGAATATTATTAGTTCGGAATCTGACCAGATTGTATTATTCCAGTCAGACATGATAGAATGAAACCTCTTGCAAGTCATGCAACTGAACAGTTCTATGTATCCAGCTGACACTTACAGTGCTGCACGCCTTTTAAACAGGTTTTAAACCCTGAACAACATTATTCCTCACTTCAGTGCTGACTGTGGTTCTACGGTGTTGATTAAAGTAAGTGAGTAATTTCCCGAAAAAGAACGGTCCTGCGATCTGCGTGTGTACCTGGGAGCATAGCGTACCACAAATATAGGTCACAGGCCAGCGTGTATTGTCATTGGTCAACTACCAGAGATCAGAAACAGAGCGAGTGCGAGTATAATGTTGGGAGTTGCATACATAATAAATCAAAGTGAACCATCTCGTCTGTTTTCTAGTGGCTTTCTTCCTTTTCGCTGCAGTTTTGCGACTATGACGAGTCTGAGAATCGTTCCCTCTTACTGAAATGTGCTGGAGTGTGGGGCTTGTCGTGACTTACAAGTGGTAAGATGACGCAATGAATAGCGCGTCAAAAACTGAACAGAGATCAGGCATGAAGACAGGAAGAAGGTGTAATGAAAAAGGAAGCTAAATCGAACTAGTGAACGGTACAAGCAACAACGAGCGCCTATGATTAGCCGCTGTGTCGTAGTGTTATGGTCATGGTGCTGGACTGCAAAGTAGGAAATCCACGTTCAAACCTATCTCCTGCACCATTTTTTTCACAAAATTATCAACTGTCCGTCGGGTCAATGACACCTCCGTTCGCCTTATTCAAATTTGTGTCTGTGTTGCTGTGCAACGTCCGTTTGCAGCTACGAGGTGTAAGGAAGGGATCTGCATACGTACGTTCTACTCAAGTACCACATTTATGACTCCTGCATTTTGTTTTTAGTGTTTTGACTCTCGAATTCCTTTGTTGCAACGAATTTCACAGCCGTTTATTTGTTGTTATCGTTTGTGTGAGAGGTCTATTCGGCATCTCGTCTATTCTCATTACTCATCACATTTAATTCTGATGCTAATATATTCTTACATTCTATAACCAATATACTGTATAGTATCATAATTGCCAAGACTACAGAAGGAGAACAGACACGTCAATGACCGGACGGGAAGATGTTAATTTTTTGGAAAAAAAATGGGACACGACGAAGGTTTGAACATGGCTCTGACGGTCTGCAGTACAACGCCATGATCATACAGTCACGACGGCGTGATTCTTGCACATTGCTCGACGTTGCACATCTTGAGCTTGGACCGTTCACTGTTTGTTATTTGCTTATTTTCTCACAGTCCGGTACACCTTCTTCCAGTTTTCATGTCTGAATTGCGTTCAGTTTTTAATGGGCTATCCGCTTGTCCATTTTACCACTAAATCTGAGAGGGATGGGATGGAGACTTTCTCTGGTTAACACGGGATTTGAGTGTACGATATTACTGTAGTATGGTAGTAATGACAAGGCGAAAGCGACCGATTGTTAGGCTCAAGTGGTCCCTAATGAAGCTGTGTTTTGTGAGGCAGTGGAGAATATAAGACTAACATTAAGTGTTCCAGCGTATTCAATTGCAAATGAGGCCATAAGAGGAACAGTGACTTCTGGGAAAAGTTCGAAACTACTGTGCGGCCTTCAGACGAAAAACATACGAAGTTCATGCAAAGGAAACAAAATAGTTGCATTCTTGTTTATTCCCCATCCACCACGAGAAAACAAATGTGCGCTGTCAAACGAAAACAGAGCACAGAACAACGTCACCGTTATATTCTTGCGATCATTGAGCGGTTATTTGTAGTCTTTTGATCACGGCAAGTTGTGTCTATGGACTGCGAAAAACGCCTTTGTATCATTTCAGTGACACTCTCTCCCATATTTGGCGATAATACAAAACATGCTGCCCTTATTTGAACTTTTTCGATGTACTCCGTCAATCCTATCTGGTAAGGATCCCACACCACACAGCAGTATTCTAAAAGGGGACGGACAAGCAATTGTAGGCAGTATCCTTAGTAGATCTATTACATTTTCTTAGTATCCTGCCAATAAAATTCAGTCTTTGGTTAGCCTTCCCCACAACATTTTCTATGTGTTCCTTCCAATGTAAGTTGTTTGTAATTGTAGGTTTTAGGCATTTAGTTGAATTTACGGTCTTCAGATTTGACTGATTTAGGGTTTAACCAAAGTTTAACGAATTACTTTTAGCACTCGTGTGGATGATCTCACACTTTTCGTTATTTAGGATCAACTGCCAATTTTTGCACCATTCCGATACCTTTTCTAAATCGTTTTGTAATTTGTTTTGATCTTCTGATGACTTTATTAGTCGATAAACGACAGCGTCATCTGCACACAACCTAAGATGGCTGCTCATATTGTCCCCCCAAATCATTTATATAGATAAGGATCAGAAAAGGGCCTGTAAAACTACCTTACGCAATGCCAGAAATCATTTCTGTTTTACTCGATGACATTTCGTCAGTTACTACAAACTGTGTCCTCTCTGACAGGAAGTCACAAGTCCAATCACATAACTCAAACGATATTCCATAAGCACACAATTTCACTACAAGGCGCTTCTGTGGTACAGTGTCAAAAGCCTTCCGGAAATCTAGAAATCGAGCTGAAATCCCTTGTCAATAGCACTCAACACTTCATGCGAATAAAGAACTAATTGTGTTTCACAAGAACGATGTTTTCTAAACCCATGTTGACTGTGTATCAATAGACCGTTTTCTTCGAGGTAATTCATAATATTCGAACACAATGTATGCTCTAAAATCCTGCTGCATCGACGTTAATGATATGGGCCTTTAATTAAGTGGACTACCTTTCTTGAATATTGGTGTGACCTGTGCAACTTTCCAGTCTTTGGAACGGGTTGTATATGATTGTTAAGTATGGAACTAATGCATCAGCATACTGTGAAAGGAAGTGTACCAAGGAGGATCGGCTTCGTCGTTTGTTAATTTATTTGGTATAAATCTCTCAATCGCCGCCGCCGATACTGTTTCTTTGAATTCAATCCGCATCTGGCCTACAGTTGTATTATTAATTTGGAAGAAGTAGAGATTGTCTCTCACTAAGGCGTTGAGTGAATTTTTATCTGCTTTTTTTGAATTTTGAAGGATTTGGGAGTTTCTGATGTAAGGAAATATTATTATTATTGTTGTTATTATTATTAAGCATCAGATTGAGAAGGGGAAACAACATATACTTGCGTAGCTCCGTTTCCCGTTTAGAAAGTGCCGCGTACCGTTGTGGAACAGTGAGGCTTTGTGCGGGTGATGTGCGGTTGGAGAAGTTTGCTAAGAAATGAAAATGTATCTAAGGACCAAAAAATAAAAAAAAAATAAAAAAAGGTTCAAATGGCTCTGAGCACTATGGGACTTAACTACTGTGGTCATCAGTCCCCTAGAACTCAGAACTACTTAAACCTAACTAACCTAAGGACATCACACACATCCATGCCCGAGGCACGATTCGAACCTGCGACAGTAGCGGTCGCACTTTTCCAGACTGTAGCGCCTAGAACCGCACGGCCACTCCGGCCGGCATCTAAGGACCAGTTTAAAACTGAATTTGAAGAATATTACAAGGGGGGAATATAAGTAGTATGTTAACGTCGGCCTCGACTGTTCTTTCTGCACAATGACACGTCCGACACGGCTGGCGATGTAAAAAAAAGCTTGGCACACAGAAAGTAAACGCGTTAACAGACAAAAATTTAGAGTAATTGACACTGTAATTAACAACTTGGACTTAACGTACATTTAAGATGGTAACACTTACGTCAATGCAATGTCAGAGCTTGAGCGGTTTCAAAAGTTTAGAAATCACGTAGAAATATGCCGATTCATTAACCACTCTGTGTTTTTCACACATACTAGTCTCACATGCAACAAAGTAACCGTATTTATCAATAGATTTAAATAAATTACAACTCTTATAATGACGCCTATGTAATGTTGCGTCCGTATTATGCAGCAGATAAAAAGAGAGCGATATCGTCCCGCAATGGATGATTGGTTGCGCGCTTGTTTTTTTTTTTTTTTTAATATTCAAATGTCTTCAGAATCTGTCTTTTATATCAATGTTTTTACATGCGCGCTGGATTAGTCTATATTTTATTCGGCGCGTCAGTGGCACTGGATTCATTTCTCTTTGTAAATCGTCAAAATACATGCATAGTCCAATATTACACATTGACAAATAAATGGCTCTTGGCCTCTTTCGTTACTTCAATCAGTGTTTTATGTGACGAGATGTGGCGGCGTGAAAATACAACATCTCACCGCATCCCGTGTGGAGAACAAGAACTCCTACTGGATTCTCATGATCCACACGTAATTCCAGTGATGTTGTAGTTGCACACAGTACATGCATTCATGTAAATTATCAAAATCACACTCTTAAATTAGGTAACATAACATATACGTCATAATATCCATAATATTTCTCAAAAGAGTGCATAAAAGTATTTATGCCATGGACTTAAAGTCCATTTCGCTCGCACTATTATGCTTCAGTCCATTACGGTCGGTGCCACGGTCGTTTGCGTTCGTCTGTCTATGGATAGGCGGTGACCTTCATTCCTTGAAATATAATTGTACAACAGATTGATATAGTTTTCATATTCTTGAATTTAATAAATTCAGTCCAGCTGAAAAGAGAGAAACTTATAATCTAACATGAAAATCAAAGGTACATCTGTACGATATTTTAGTTAGTTCAGGGGTTTTGTCTCTTTTGTAGAGTTTTTTTTATGTAAATTGCACGGCATTTGCTTATTGCTTAAATTTGCACTAATGAACTTTCATGTTGCATACGAACACAAAACACTTTGTCGTTCTTCGCTGTGGTTAGTCGCTGGTAGTTTGTGGTCTTGCCTCAACACATCTTCACATGGTTTGGTGGGCAAGACAAGGACGTTGCGAAGCTGTAGTCTCATTATGTTAAATGTTCGTCCACGTATATAAATATCTGTGACGTGTGTTCGTTTTGGTGCATTTTTTCCATGAAACAATAAAGAAAATCTGAGTTAGGTTCTCCTTAACACCAAGCTTATATCACTAATAGGGTAAGGGATAAGGACGTGAACATCAGATTTACAAAGCTAGCGTGAGTACTCGCTCACTTCACTTATACACTGTTCAGTAATATCTTATTTTCGCTTCGAAATGACTATACCACTGTTCGTGTTTAGTGTACACTCGGTACTTGACATAAATGTCTTAGTTTGGATGCATTTATTGTTATACAGGTCTCTATATTCCGTAAAATGTCCATGTACATATTTTGAATTGCCGCTGGGCACGCGGCCCTTAAAGTCAATCAGCTAGCATTGTCAGAGGCGATACATGCGATTGCTGCCGTAACTTGCCTAGCCGTTCGCACGCAGTGCAGGCTTGGCGGTTGTCGCCGGTACGCGCGGGTTGGCTAAGCTGCCTTCGAAGTATTGTCTTTTCGTTGATAACTGATTACTTGACTGCAAAGTGTGTGTGTTCGACGCATCTTCAAAGCTCACCAGGGCGAACTTCACTTTGTGGTCCTTGGATAGCTGTGGTTCGTCATTTGCAAGCTGCAAGACTCGCCTGCAGGTAAGTACATTTAAAATTTTCACCATGCACGCTGGAGTGAAAATTCGTAGCACTGGTTATAGTTCTCACTGCCTAACGTGTCTTGTGATGTTTTGTGTTAACCGTTGATTATACTCTTGAACTTAGTCGCTTCCGATTCACATGAGTAAAACACAAGTTTGCTTAATCACTAGTAGGTGCAGTTTATTTACTAGTCAGTTCTTTTGCTGTCGGTTTCGCTTTCAGAGTAATTTTAATTTTGAATTCTGTCTCAGAGATACAACCCTACTAATTTTAAAGAGTATTTACAGATTTACGTTACTTCCTTGTTTATGATTTTTAAACCATTTACTTTCACTGATTGTGAATTAGAGAGAATTGTGTGCCGACATATAAAGAAGACCGATAACTGACTATTCGCGATAAAATCCTATCACAATCGCGGAACGAAAGTTATCGAAAGGGTTAAAAGAAATTTGGAAGATGCATGGAGTCACGAAGTGTTAGAATCCTTTGCATCCAGTGTGTGTTCATATTTCGTTTACATGTCCTCCATTCAACTACTGATGCTCACTTAGAATGGGAATAGGATAGGCAGGAATTCGTGGATATATACATACATACATAGTGAAATCTTGAAGGAAAAAAAAATCGGTGATACTCTGCCACATCAAAAGTATCAATGAAATCAAATTACTTATAAATTTATCTCTAATACTATTTCCCATTCTATTTATATTTTATTTACAATGTCTAAATCAGGTTGCCTCCTCGTGGGTGTCGGGGGTGGTATTTACATTTGGCTTCTAATAGTAGAACAATACAGATTCAAATTCCTAGACTCATGTACCACTCCTTCGTATTGGTGGCACATTTCTTGATAAACAGCAAAAGACTTTGGTCTTCGTTCGTGTAACGCTTCATTATTCTAGTAGCTTGATCATATCCTTAATTGTGGAAACTTTCATTTTGAATAGGCGTGGTAGCATTATCCCGTCTTCCTGCACTGTGTAGTATTCGCTTCGCCTGGCGATCCGTAAATATTTAAGCTGTGCGTGACAAGGGACAAATGGCTAATAAATTCTGTGCGTGTTTACCGTCAGGGCCACGTCGGACGTTGCCTTGCTTTTCTTCTTACCGCTCAGTCCAGGTGGTTCATTATCTCACTTGTCGTTAAGAGTTTCTTTCATAGTCCGCACGTGCATACCTGTCGTTACATGCAGTGGTTGCGAATAATTGTACTTTCTCCATCGTGTCGCGCCGTCTGTTAAACTAGGATAAAATTATCTTCGTCTTACATCTAACAAAATGTCAGAAGTCGGCTCACCGGCTATATCCTTCCTCTGTATTCAGATAAAACCTCAATTTAAATCGGCATCCATGGCCATTAGTCGCGTAGGACTTCATCTTCTTAATAACTAACTTAAAACTAATACGATAATTTCTCCTGTAAATCTGGTCGGCGACTTTCTTTATTAATTTTCTGATCTTCTTTCCTATTTTCTGTGCGGCAGTGACTTTACTCGTGGATTCATTCTTCTTCTTGTCTTTCAACGGTCTTTTTTATAGATGTGATCGGCAAAATCTTCCTCAATGGTCATTATTATTTCTCGGCTCGAAGCATACTCCTTAATGTCCTGATGGTGGTATAGACCCTTTATTCTTCCAGACATGGGATCGGCTATCAGATATCAATGTGTGGTTTGCGCAAAATTATGTGCCGACTCTCGTACAAGTATCTCCACTTTTTATTTGGACGGAACACTAATGAAGGTCTGTAATGCGTCCTCACTAATACTTTTTCATTACGTTTGTAGTTTACCACTTTCCCGATCTTCTTATCGTGTGCTCTCTTTCTGATATTCGCATGAACAGTAAGTGATATCATGACCTGTCTAAGTTTTTCATCGAGTTGTTCTTCATTACTCTGAATTTTAGGTATATGATAGATCCACTCGTTGGGTTCCCTTTGATTCGACATTAGTTCTGCTGACGTGTAACCAGTTGACATGTGGGGTAGGTTTTTGACTATCTTCCTTTAAAACAGGAACTAAGGGGCTGCAATAGGATCATTTTTATATCGTGTCTAACGGCTGCCTTCTTGGATTGCGGAACCGCATAGGTGGTCTTGCAGTGTCATGGGGAATGACCTTCATGTCGAACTTAAAGCCTCTTATGATCCCTGGCTTCGTAGAAAATAAGCGTGAATATCTCATGTATGTATGGAATAAGTCTTGCTGTTGGGCGTCTATTAGTTCCCGCGATTCAATGGTTTTCCGAATTATTTCTTCTTGAGCCGGTATTTGCTCGTCTTCGTCACAATCGGCAATGTGATCGCTGAAATGCAACAGGTGATCGTTGCGTACGTTACCCTTTCGGTACAGTCGGCGCATCAAAACATGACATTGTCGATTTACTACTCTTATCTTGTCACGCAAAAGTTGAGCCATTATTGCTTTCTTGTTGACTGTTAACTTGCATGTACCTTTATAGATATCAGTTACAGCTCTTGTCTTGCGGAGAAACACCATACCGAGTATACAAGGAGCGGATAGATTTTCACGACTAAAAACACACATACGATTGTCACTCATTCTATTCAGACTGGTATTTGGGTTTGAAGGTTTACTCTTTGAATCATGGAACCGACAGCACCCGTGACTGTACAGCCTAGGTAAAGTGGGTACTTCGATTAATGCACATACTTTTCTGAAAACACACAACGACATTGCATTCACGTTCGCACCTGTATCAATAATTGTTGTGATGGGTAAATAAGCGATATATACCTGCGCAGAAGCTTGTACTCGGTCTTCCCGTAAGTCTTTTGTTGGCTTGTTCACCTTTTCTCGGATTAATTCTTCATGTACATCGGAGTTCTGAGCCCGCATCTCGTGGTCATGTGGTAGCGTTCTCGCTTCCCACGCCCGGGTTCCCGGCTTCGATTCCCGGCGGGGTCAGGGATTTTCTCTGCCTCGTGATGGCTGGCTGTTGTGTGATGTCATTAGGTTAGTTAGGTTTAACTAGTTCTAAGTTCTAGGGGACTGATGACCATAGATGTTAAGTCCCATAGTGCTCAGAGCCATTTGAACCATTTTGAATCTGAGATCTGATCCCAACGTATGAGATTTTTTGACTCCGACGTGAAGTCGCCTGCTATGCATTCCGCAGCCAACCCACGGAGGCTTGGACTAGCTGCTTCTAGTTTTCAGCTTTCCTTTGTGCTGAGCTACTACGTCACGGTAGAGCTTGATACCTTGTTCCCGCTGGTACGAATTCCGGTTGGTTGGTAAAATTAAAGTTCGGTGGCGGACTGACTTGGGTGTGGAATATGGGCGGATTATATGTTCCACGCTCTTTAGATTTTGTTTAAACTGGTGCTGATTATTTACATACGTTGCTTGCTATGGTGGCGCATTTTGTTGGTATTGCATGACTTCCTTCTGCTGCTGAAAACTGTTACGATTTCGCGACCCATTTTGGCAGCCTCCATCGTTTTGTTCGCCGTATTGGTTCCCACCGTAGTTGTTACGTTGGTGACCGTTGCCGTATCTATTTCGTTTGTAGCCATTGCCATGGTTTTCCTGATTATCATTACAAATGGGGTTGTCTGTAATTATTGTCACTTCTGTTCCGCTGGTTCCCATTCTTATAGTTGTCATTATTCTTTTAGTCGCTTGGCTGCCAGTTCGCGTTTCCCTGTTGGTTACCCTGACTATACACGCTCGCGCTGCCGTGGATGTAAGCGGCCGGTGCGCTTGGCGTTTGATGTCGGTAATTGTGGTTTTTCTGAACACACACATCTTTATGGATGAGGTCTAAACTGTCCAACACGGATAAGAACATCTCCTGGTCGTCATCCGGAATGTTTGCCAAATTTTCCCTTAACGATACAGGCAATTTCGACTTGAGAATCATTATTACGTCTTTAGTGGTGATTGGTGTATCCCAAAAGCGAATCTTCAAGTACTTCTCGAAATACCTACATCTACATCTACATGACTACTCTGCAATTCACATTTAAGTGCTTGGCAGAGGGTTCATCGAACCACAATCATACTATCTCTCTACTATTCCACTCCCGAACAGCGCGTGGGAAAAACGAACACCTAAACCTTTCTGTTCGAGCATTGATTTCTCTTATTTTATTTTGATGATCATTCCTACCTACGTAGGTTGGGCTCAACAAAATATTTTCGCATTCGGAAGAGAAAGTTGGTGACTGAAATTTCGTAAAAAGGTCTCGCCGCGACGAAAAACGTCTATGCTGTAATGACTTCCATCCCAACTCGTGTATCATATCTGCCACACTCTCTCCCCTATAACGCGATAACACAAAACGAGCTGCCCTTCTTTGCACCCTCTCGATGTCCTCCGTCAATCCCACCTGGTAAGGATCCCACACCGCGCAGCAATATTCTAACAGAGGACGAACGAGTGTTGTGTAAGCTGTCTCTTTAGTGGACTTGTTGCATCTTCTAAGTGTCCTGCCAATGAAACGCAACCTTTGGCTCGCCTTCCCGACAATATTATCTATGTGGTCCTTCCAACTGAAGTTGTTCGTAATTTTAACACCCAGGTACTTAGTTGAATTTGTAGCCTGGAGAATTGTACTATTTATCGAGTAATCGAATTCCAACGGATTTCGTTTGGAACTCATGTGGATCATCTCACACTTTTCGTTATTTAGCGTCAACTGCCACCTGCCACACCATACAGCAATCTTTTCTAAATCGCTTTGCAGCTGATACTGGTCTTCGGATGACCTTACTAGACGGTAAATTACAGCATCATCTGCGAACAATTTAAGAGAACTGCTCAGATTGTCACCCAGGTCATTTATATAGATCAGGAACAGTAGAGGTCCCAGGACGCTTCCCTGGGGAACACCTGATATCACTTCAGTTTTACTCGATGATTTGCCGTCTATTACTACGAACTGTGATCTTCCTGACAGGAAATCACGAATCCAGTCGCACAACTGAGACGATACGTCATAGCTCCGCAGCTTGATTAGAAGTAGCTTGTGAGGCCATTACTTCGTCCGAATAAAGAGCTAGCTGCGTTGCACAAGAACGATGTTTTCTGACACCATGCTGATTACGTATCAATAGATCGTTCCCTTGGAGGTGATTCATAATGTTTGAATACAGTATATGCTCCAAAACCCTACTGCAAACCGACGTCAATGGTATATGTCTGTAGTTATATGGATTACTCCTACTACCCTTCTTAAACTCTGGTGCGACCTGCGCAATTTTCCAATCTATAGGTACAGATCTATCGGTGAGCGAGTGGTTGTATATGAGTACTAAGTAGGGAGCTATTGTATCAGCGTAATCAGAAAGGAACCTAATCAGTATACAATCTGGACCTGAAGACTTGCCCGTATCAAGCGATTTGAGTTGCTTCGCAACCCCTAAGGTATCTTCTTCTAAGAAACTCATGCTAGCAGATGTTCGTGTTTCAAATTCTGGAATATTCCATTCGTCTTCCCTGGTGAAGGAATTTCGGAAAACTGCGTTCAATAACTCCGCTTTAGCGCCAGATTCGTCGGTAACAGTACCATCGGCACTGCGCAACGAAGGTATTGACTGCGACTTGCCGCTTGTGTACTTTACATACGACCAGAATTTCTTCGGATTTTCTACCAAATTTCGAGACAATGTTTCGTTGTGGAACCTATTGAAGGCATCTCGCATCGAAGTACGTGCCAAATTTCGCGCGTCTGTAAATTTTAGCCCATCTTCGGGATTTCGCGTTCTTCTGGACATCGCATGCTTTTTCCGTTGCTTCTGCAACAGCGTTCGGACCTTTTTTGTGTACCACGGGGATCCGTTCCATCTCTTACCAATTTATGAGGTATGAATCTCTCAATTGCTGTTGCTATTATATCTTTGAATTTGAGCCACATCTCGTCTACATTTGCATAGTCAGTTCGGAAGGAATGGAGATTGTCTTTTAGGAAGGCTTCTAGTGACACTTTATCCGCTTTTTTAAATAAAACTATTTTGCGTTTGTTTCTGATGGATTTGGAAGAAACTGTATTGAGCCTAGCTACAACGATCTTGTGATCACTAATCCCTGTATGAGTCATGATGCTCTCTATCAGCTCTGGATTGTCTGTGGCTAAGAGGTCAAGTGTGTTTTCGCAACCATTTACAATTCGCGTGGGTTCGTGGACTATCTGCTCGAAATAATTTTCGGAGAAAGCATTTAGGACAATCTCGGAAGATGTTTTCTGCCTACCACCGGTTTTGAACAAGTATTTTTGCCAACATACCGAGGGTAGGTTGAAGTCCCCACCAACTATAACCGTATGAGTGGGGTATTTATTTGTTACGAGTCTCAAACTTTCTATGAACTGTTCCGCAACTGTATCATCGGAGCTTGGGGGTCGGTAGAAGGAGCCAATTACTAACTTAATTCGGCTGTTAAGTATAACCTCCACCTACACCAATTCGCACGGAGTATCTACTTCGACTTCACTACAAGATAAACCACTACTGACAGACACAAACACTCCACCACCAATTCTGGCTAATCTATCTTTCCTGAACACCGTCTGAGACTTCGTAAAAATTTCTACAGAACTTATTTCAGGCTTTAGCCAGCTTTCTGTGCGTATAACGATATCAACTTCTGTATTTTCTATTAGCGCTTGAAGCTCATGGACTTTTCCAGCCCAACTACAACAATTTACAACTATAATTACGACTGTTCCTTGATCCAAGCACGTCCTGTATTTGCCATGCACCCTTTGACATTGCAGCCCACCCCGTACTTTCCCGAGGCTTTCTAACCTAAAAAACCGCCCAGTCCACGCCACACAGCCTCCGCTACCCGTGTAGCCGCCAGGTGAGTGTAGTGAACTCCTGACCTATTCAGCGGAACCCGAAACCCCACCACCCTATGGCGCAAGTCAAGGAATCTGCAGCCAACACGGTCGCAAAACCGTCTGAGCCTCTGATTCAGACCCCACGGCCGGCCCATGACAGTGGTGCCCATCCACTGCAGCATCAAGCTATGTAAGCGAAGCCATCACAGCCTGAAGCTGAGAGGGAAGTGTCACCAACTCGGCTCGCATCCGCACATAACAATCGCACCCCCTGTCCATACTAAAGGCCGCGGAAAACTAAACTATGCAGATAAATGCACTATGGGTAGGTGCTGCATAAGTCTTACTGTAAACCCTGACGAAAACGCAGGAACTTTGTATGATAAATCAGATTAATACGCATAGATTAAAAAACCTAATTAGGGAAGCACTCAGGTGAAACCAAAAATTCGCCCCTGATTAAGAACTTGAAATATGTCACAAAATCGGTTTCCTTTCTGACGCAAACGAAAACGTGAGAACTGTGGCTGTTATATGTTAAATAAACACGCAGAAACTCAAGAAACTAAACTATTAAAGCACACAGATGATATTATAAAATTCGCTTCTGGTTAGGAACTCGTCAATGTCACAAAATCGGTTGCTTCCCTGTTGCTGCTTGTGTCTCGGCCAGATACTACTGCCTGACTGACAGGCTAACTAACGCCAACAAGCGGTCATACTAACCCCCAAATCATCAGACACTGCGTCTTTAATTTTTATGAATTACACTGCTTAACCACGTTATTTGTTAGATAGTTTAATTAATTTCTTTGCGTGTTTTTGGGTACTTGCATTGTTTAATTCATATATTTCGGGCGTATTATAGTATTTGACAGTTGTAGCATCGCGCTTTAGTGTTTCCTTCGTAGATTCTTATTTAAATTGCGTGTGAGTTTCGTATAGGAGGTGCAATTTCGAGTTTTAGTTACTGTAATCGTAAATTCAGCAGATTGTGGCGCAGTCGTTAGGCATTTGTACAGGTTAGTTGATACATTCTTTGCGCGTTCCGCTTGCGTTATCTAGGCACGGACTCGTGTTTCGGTAACTGTTGTTCAACATCGATTAGAATGGACAGGGACTGCGATTGCTGTGTTCGGATGAGGGCTGACTTGGCATCCCTTCGCTCACAGCTGCAATCGGCGCTGACTTCGGTCGCGCAGCTTGAGGCTGTTGCCAATGGGCACCACTGTGGGGAGCCGGACTTGGGTATCACGGGGATGTCAACCTCGTCCCGTCTGTCCCCAGACCGGTCTGCCGCTGTGGTTGCCCCGATTGCTGCCCGCAGTGGGGCTGAGTCCTCGCCTGTGGTTGATTGGGAGGTCGTTCCAAGGCGTGGCAGGCAGCGAAAGGCGTCCCCGGAGGCTGATCAGAAAGCCTCCCCGGTGCGTCTGACAAACCGGTTTCAGGCACTGTCTCTGGCTGAGCCAGATGCAGCTGCCTGTCCTGTTTCAGAGGATCATTCTCAGCCTTCAAGGTCCGGGCAATCGCAGAGGGTGGGCTTACTGGTAGTTGGGAGCTCCAATGTTACGCGCGTAATGGGGCCCCTTAGGGACACGGCGGCTAAGGAGGGGAAGAAATCCAGTGTGCACTCCGTGTGCATTCCGGGAGGAGTCATTCCTGATGTGGAAAGGGTCCTTCCGGATGCCATGAAGAGCACAGGGTGCAGCCAGCTGCAGGTGGTGGCACATGTCGGCACTAATGACGTGTGTCGCTTTGGATCTGACGAAATTCTCTCTGGATTCCAGCGACTATCTGATTTGGTGAAGGCAGCCGGTCTTGCTTACGAGATGAAGGCAGAGCTCACCATCTGCAGCATCGTTGACAGAACCGACTGCGGACCTATGGTGCAGAGCCGGGTGGAGGGTCTGAATCAGAGGCTCAGACGGTTTTGCGACCGTATTGGCTGCAGATTCCTTGACTTGCGCCATAGGGTGGTGGGGTTTCGGGTTCCGCTGAATAGGTCAGGAGTTCACTACACTCACCTGGCGACTACACGGGTAGCGGAGGCTGTGTGGCGTGGACTGGGCGGTTTATTAGGTTAGAAGGCCTCGGGAAAGTTCGGGATGGGCTGCAATGTCAAAGGGTGCATGGCAAATGCAGGACGTGCTTGGATCAAGGAACAGTCGGAATTATAGTTGTAAATTGTTGTAGTTGCGCTGGAAAAGTCCCTGAGCTTCAAGCGCTAATAGAAAGCACAGAAGCTGATATCGTTATAGGTACAGAAAGCTGGCTAAAGTCTGAAATAAGTTCTGTAGAAATTTTTACGAAGTCTCAGACGGTGTTCAGGAAAGATAGATTAGGCAGAATTGGTGGCGGAGTGTTTGTGTCTGTCAGTAGTGGTTTATCTTGTAGTGAAGTCGAAGTAGATACTCCATGCGAATTGGTATGGGTGGAGGTTATACTTAACAGCCGAATTAAGTTAATAATTGGCAGAAAACATCTTCCGATATTGTCCTAAATGCTTTCTCCGAAAATTATTTCGAGCAGTTAGTCCACGAACCCACGCGAATTGTAAATGGTTGCGAAAACACACTTGACCTCTTGGCCACAAACAATCCAGAGCTGATAGAGAGCATCATGACTGATACAGGGATTAGTGATCACAAGGTCATTGTAGCTAGGCTCAATACCATTTCTTCCAAATCCATCAGAAACAAACGCAAAATAATTTTATTTAAAAAAGCGGATAAAGTGCCACTAGAAGCCTTCCTAAAAGACAATTTCCATTCCTTCCGCACTGACTATGCGAATGTAGACGAGATGTGGCTCAAATTCAAAGATATAGTAGCAACAGCAATTGAGATATTCATACCTCATAAATTGGTAAGAGATGGAACGGATCAACCGTGGTACACAAAAAAGGTCCGAACGCTGTTGCAAAGGCAGCGGAAAAAGCATGCGAAGTTCAGAAGAACGCGAAATCCCGAAGATGGGCTAAAATTTACAGACGCGCGAAATTTGGCACGTACTTCGATGCGAGATGCCTTCAATAGGTTCCACAACGAAACATTGTCTCGAAATTTGGTAGAAAATCCGAAGAAATTCTGGTCGTATGTAAAGTACACAAGCGGCAAGACGCAGTCAATACCTTCGCTGCGCAGTGCCGACGGTACTGTTACCGGCGACTGTGCCGCTAAAGCGAAGTTATTGAACGCAGTTTTCCGAAATTCCTTCACCAGGGAAGACGAATGGAATATTCCAGAATTTGAAACACGAACATCTGCTAGCATGAGTTTCTTAGAAGTAGATACCTTAGGGGTTGCGAAGCAACTCAGATCGCTTGGTACGGGCAAGTCTTCAGGTCCAGATTGTATACTGATTAGGTTCCTTTCAGATTACGCTGATACTATAGCTCCCTACTTAGCACTCATATACAACCGCTCGCTCACCGATAGATATGTACCTACAGATTGGATAATTGCGCAGGTCGCACCAGTGTTCAAGAAGGGTAGTAGGAGTAATCCATTTAACTACAGACCTATATCATTGACGTCGGTTTGCAGTAGGGTTTTGGAGCATATACTGTATTCAAACATTGTGAATCACCTCGAAGGGAACGATCTATTGACACGTAATCAGCATGGCTTCAGAAAACATCGCTCTTGTGCAACGCAGCTAGCTCTTTATTCGCACGAAGTAATGGCCACTATCGACAGGGGATCTCAAGTTGATTCCGTATTTCTAGATTTCCGGAAAGCTTTTGACACCGTTCCTCACAAGCGACTTCTAATCAAGCTGCGGAGCTATGGGGTATCGTCTCAGTTGTGCGACTGGATTCGTGATTTCCTGTCAGGAAGGTCGCAGTTCGTAGTAATAGACGGCAAATCATCGAGTAAAACTGAAGTGATATCAGGTGTTCCCCAGGGAAGCGTCCTAGGACCTCTAATGTTCCTGATCTATATAAATGACCTGGGTGACAATCTGAGCAGTTTTTAGGTTGTTAGCAGATGATGCTGTAATTTACCGTCTAGTAATGTCATCCGAAGACCAGTATCAGCTGCAAAGCGATTTAGAAAAGATTGCTGTATGGTGTGGCAGGTGGCAGTTGACGCTAAATAACGAAAAGTGTGAGATGATCCACATGAGTTCCAAAAGAAATCCGTTGGAGTGCGATTACTCGATAAATAGTACAATTCTCAAGGCTGTCAATTCAACTAAGTACCTGGATGATAAAATTACGAACAACTTCAGTTGGAAGGACCACATAGATAATATTGTCGGGAAGGCGAGCCAAAGGTTGCGTTTCATTGGCAGGACACTTAGAAGATGCAACAAGTCCACTAAAGAGACAGCTTACACTACACTCGTCCGTCCTCTGTTAGAATATTGCTGCGCGGTGTGGGATCCTTACCAGGTGGGATTGACGGAGGACATCGAAAGAGTGCAAAAAAGGGCAGCTCGTTTTGTATTATCGCGTTATGGGGGAGAGAGTGTGGCAGATATGATACACGAGTTGGGATGGAAGTCATTACAGCGTAGACGTTTTTCGTCGCGGCGAGACCTTTTTACGAAATTTCAGTCACCAACTTTCTCTTCCGAATGCGAAAATATTTTGTTGAGCCCAACCTACATAGGTAGGAATGATCATCAAAATAAAATAAGAGAAATCAAAGCTCGAACAGAAAGGTTTAGGTGTTCGTTTTTCCCGCTCGCTGTTTGGGAGTGGAATTGTAGAGAGATAGTATGATTGTGGTTCGATGAACCCTCTGCCAAGCACTTAAATGTGAATTGCAGAGTAGTCATGTAGATGTAGATATTCTGCATGACTTAAACCTGCAGAGCATGGGTAGTATGCTCCATCATTTGTCAATCCCACCGGTGGAGGAATGGAATGATTTTCATGCACCCAGGCGAGCATATAGGTACACTCGTTCCTCCACATTTTTGTCGTATTTCATCAGTTTTAGTCAATTCTTGTAATTTTACCAAGTTCTCAGTAATTTTAACACATTTTACTTAATAACTCAAGATCAAAACCACCACTCTCGATGAGTTGTCATGTCAACAAAACGTCTCATCCTGTCGATATCTTGATGCTATCAGCCAGTGGTATTGCTGCACGGTTCTTAATTCCTGTATCATTGCTAAGCCCCCTCCTACTTACTTTCCAAGGATGATACACATGTGAACGTACGCCGAACACTGTTACATTGCCTATATCACTGTTTCTTAGTGTAGCAAATAACCATCAGCAGAGAGGAGGTGCCGATACACTTTATAAATTCGGTAAGATTTTATTGTGATTTGCTATCTCCCCCCATGTGGATGGGGCTCACAATGTATTCTCACATTCATAGGATAAAGTCAGAGATTCAAAGATCTTGCACACTGTCCTCTGTTTCGAAACGAGCTACCTCTTCGTTGACCTTGTCGCCTAAGGACCCCGAGAAATGCTCTAGATGGACTCTTTTACGCATCTCATAACTCTTCCTCTGCCTTTAATCAACCGCCGGCCGCTGTGGCCAAGCGGTTCTACGCGCTTCAGTCCGTAACCGTGCTGCTGCTACGGTCGCAGGCTCGATTCCTGCCTCGGGCATGATTGTGTGTGATGTCCTTAGGTTACTCAGGTTTAAGGAGTTCTAAGTCTAGGGAACTGATGACCTCAGATGTTAAGTCCAATAGTCCTTAGAGCTATTTGAACCATTTTCTTAATCAACCCTCCCGACTGTCTCTGATTTAATTTGGAACTGACCACAAGTAGGAGGGTAATATTCCTGTTATATCTGACATCTGATGAAGGAACAGAACGAGCTGAGTTCCACGAATCAATACACTTCGATATTTATGTCACAAAGAGTTTACCACATGTTCCAAACTTGTAATGACCGATAGTGGTGATACAGACCACTATTCTCATTCCAAAACGTTAACTGCCATTCTGTGAAGACTGTTCCAAACCAACCTTACTCACGTCACCCGTCCAGTCACACACGAACTCTCTAAATGCTTGCATGCTGAGAAGCTTAACACTTCTTATCAGTGTATAGTAGATACGAGCCTGATATATTTGAGAGTATTGTGGCGATATAATAGACGATTAAGAAGAAGAAGAAACGTTTGATTTATGCATAATGGATCTCTAAACGGAAAGAGTTTGGAACATTTTATGTACATCACTTGTGTTATCAATTGTGTAGAGGTACTGGGAAGAGAGAAATTATCATAGAACAAAATACTACATGGTTCGCAGTTAAGCATGCTATATTTAAAGCAGTGTGGTTACTGATGTATTAGTCATGTGGAGTAAGAATCTCTTAACACTCCAATGCTGGAAATACATTTCCAACAGGTGACATACATTCGCCCTGCAAGTTTGACATTCAAACTCACTATCGTTAGAAACTTGAAGATGATAAAACTACTACTTTCTACATCAAAGGAAGAAAAATAGATTCTTTGTGATTTTGCACTACATAGATTTCCGGACATACATAGCTCCCACTGTTTACATTCGATTGCAGTGCACAAATTATGCTATGTTTGCATCAGTCCTATAAAATGATCGTCAGCGACGTAAAATGCACGAAACAATGCCTTCTTATGAGGAAATATGGAAACGTCTAGCAGTGGCATGAAACATGTGAAATTACACGTCATGCTACTCTAACACTGTGTATAGAACAGTCTTTTCCACACGCGACATCTGTCAAGAAAATGTTTACACAGGGATTGCAGTACCTCACAAACTCCTGTCATTGACTTCGTAACACTACAATTATGAAACTGAAGACTCTATTTACGTCGAAGATGTAGCAGTGGAATGGAGTACTTTGCATACATCTTCATTCGTCTATAGGTGGGCGCCGAAATAGGCTTCCCATCGGTTTCGTGGACAAGATTCATTATACATGAGGTGGAAGTCCTCTGTTGACTGTGATATGGAGAGGTTTGCTGTTAAAGATCGCAGGTAGACAGCGTTCTAATTCACATGCAGAAAAAACATTTGTATACGAGCCGAACGCAAGTTATACCACACAATTGATACAGCACGAGAGAGCAACTGAAAGAATGGTTAAATATGTGGTATACGGCCTGCCACAACATCTCCCTCTCTCTAGAGTGCATCATCATTATGCCATTAAAACAGACATCGTTAAAACCCCCTCAACCTGTTACTCCGCCTACTTTCATCATCCTTTGACGCAGATCCATGTTAATTTAGAAGCAGATGGTTCTCTTTTCCAGCAAAGCATCAAAGCCAGCAGTCGACTTCTATATAACCATGTTAACTCAATAGACATACAGCAGAATGTTAATAAAATCACACAGCAGTTGTTCTGTAAGGTATTTATCTGACACCGCATTGTTGTAGTTGGTAGACAGCTCAGAGAAGCACATTGTAAACGCCGTTTGTCAGATTTTAAAGCAGGTAAACAGTATTGCGCTGGGTCAAACATGTGATTCTGTAGTTGCGTACTGCAGCACCCAACCTGGTAATACAATGCTTTTAAGCTAAGGACACTTCATAAAAATCTATAAGGTGGTCGCTGACAACTTTGGGGTCGCACCTGGGCTTGTGATTCGACATATATTAATTTATTACTCTACATTTGGTGGTCATCCACGTTAAACACTCTATTCTTATTCCTGCTGCCTTATTGCTGTCCATGAAAAATAAGTCTCCCTGGCTCCCGGTGCTTCCATGTCAATTTAATCTCAAATTCCTCTTGCTGTCACGTATTCGTTCCCATGTACAAGAATTTCCCTGCACAAAGCAGTCATGTAACTACTCTTTCTACTTCATTTTCCTCGCATTTTGGCGTATTTTTCCTCAACTTAGATCCATTTTCCGCAGTTTTGGTGATTTTACCGATTTTATGTGACTTCTGCTCATCTGATTATGACATCGCTTCTCGCCAGGTATCCTAAAATTGCTTGCAAATGTAGTACAGCTGTCAACACATGCGCAAGAGAGCTATGTTTTGTTAGTGAGTGTGCCTGTATCGGTATCACATAGGCAGCCACCTCTCCGACCCCCTCCCCCCAGAAATCTCTAATCCTAAAGACAACTACTACGGAATGGACTTTGGTTTGAGTGTGTGATGTTTACTGCTTCTCAATACAGTCCAATGAACTCTGCTTTGCAGCAGAAAGGTGGGAGCGGTATTTATTGTTGTTCTACATCTACATCGATACTCTGCAAATCACATTTAAGTGCCTGTCAGAGGGTTCATCGAACCACCTTCACAATTATTATTCTAATCTTCTATAGCGCGCGGAAAGAATGAACTCCTGTATCTCTCCGTATGAGCTCTGATTTCCTTTATTTTATAGTGGTGATCGTTCCTCTCTATGTAGGTCGGCGTCAACAAAATATTTTCGCATTCGGAGGAGGAAGTTGGTGATTGGAGTTTCGTGAGACTATTCCGTCGCAACGAAGAACGCCTTTCTTTTAATGATTTCCAGCCCAAAATCTGTATCATTTATGTGACACTCTCTCCTACATTTCGGGATAATACAAAACGTGCTCCCTTTCTTTGAACTTTTTGATATACTCCGTCAGTCCTATCTGGTAAGGATCCCACACCGCGCAGCAGTATTCTAAAAGAGGACGGACAAGCGTAGTGCAGGCAGTCTCCTTAGTAGGTCTGTTACATTTTCTAAGTGTCCTGCCAATAAAACGCAGCCTTTGGTTAGCCTTCCCCACAACAATTTCTATGTGTTATTTCCAATTTAACTACACTAAAGGGCTAGAGAAACTGGTACACCTGCCAAATATCATGTAGAGCCCCGCGACACGCAGAAGTACCACAGCACGAAATTTTATGGGCTCCACTAATGTCTGAAGTAGTGGTGGAGGGAACTGGCACCATGAATCCTGCAGGGCTGTCCATAGATCCGTAAGAGTACGTGAGGATGAAGATCTCTTCTGAACATGACGGTGCAAGAAATTCGAGATATGCCCGATAATGTTCATATCCGGCGAGTTTGGCGGCCAGCGGAAGTGTTCAAACTCAGATGAATGATCCTGGAGCCACTGTGTAGCAATTCTGAACTTGTGGTGTGTCGCATTGTCCTGCTGGAATAGCCAAACTGTCAGAATGCGCAATGGACATGAATGAATGCAGTTGATCCGACAGGATTCTTGCGTATATGTCACCTGTCAGAGTCGTATCTAGACGTATAAGGGCTCCCATATCAACGGCACACGCCCAACACCATTACGGAGCCTCCACCAGCTTGAACAATCCACTGCTGAAATTCAGGGTCCACGGATTCATGAGATTGTCTCCACACCCGTGCACTTCCATTGGTTCGGTGCAGTTTTAAACGAGACTCGTCCGACCAAGCAACATGTTTCCAGCCATCAACAGTCCAATGCCTATAATGACGGGCCCAGGCGAGGCGTAAAGCTTTGTGTCGTGTAGCCATTAAGGGCACACGAGTGAGCCTCCGGCACCGAAAGCCCATATCGATGATGTTTCTTTGAATAGTTCGCATGCTGCAGCTATTTGTGGAAAGGTTGCACTTCTGTCACGTTGATGATTCTCTTCAGTCGTCGTTGGCCCCGTTATTGCAGGATCTTTCGCTGAAGATTTGATGTTTTACCAAATTCCTGATATTCACGGTACACTCGTGAAATGGTCCTACGGGAAAATCCCCACTTCGTAGCTACCTCGGGGAGGCCGTGTCCCATCGCTCGTACGTTGACTATAACACCACGTTGAACCTCACTTAAATCTTGATAACCTGCACCAGACACTTGTTCTTTTATATATGGGTTGCCGACAGCAGCGCCGTGTTCTGCCTGTTTACGTGTCTCTGTGTTTGATTATAGGATGCGCTTCAGTGTATCAAGTGTTAGACCCTTCCCCCTCCTCCTCCTCCTCCTCCTCCTCATTCTTTATCCCATTGTAACTGAGAGAATCGAATTAGCGGTTATGTAGTGATCTAAGAACCAATAGAAACATCAAATTCCCAAATGATCAATTTATTGTTACCGATAGTGATATTGTGAGCACACTAGCGTCAAAGCATGCCCTATCTCCAGCAAACTGTTTGTGGACATAGAGCAAGTGAGCTGAAATTTTAATTTCTGAGCAAGCTCCAAAGTGATGGACTTCCTGCCAAACGACCTTACTGTGTCTCTATTACCCAACAGGATATAAGGGAAAAAATCTAGAAAGGGAAAGAGTAGGGTTTAGAAACTGGGCAGTTGTGGGAACCAATTCCGGCAGTCCCCATTACATATACCACTCTTAGTATCAACCAATAGCGTGCAAGGTAAAACTGTTCCACACAGAGGATACTGAGTGAATTGATTAGTCAATCAGTTTTATAGAGTGGGGGACATATTTCCAAGACATCCACAGCCTAGCATTTCCAGAAGGGCTGGATGTTTCCCAGGTATCCGATACTTTGTGTGGTTTCTGGCGGCACACGGCAGATGCTACATAGTTCTTTTGGAATGCCTTTGTTCCATCTACTACAGATTTCCATAGCGCAGGAAGCTTGGGAACAATGGGATATACTGACTACCATTGCCAAGTCTGCCTGAGGGGTGGGGAGATTGGGAGGAAACAGCTTGGTCTGTGTGTGTTTGCAGACATTGGTTCACTCACAAACAGGAAGTAGCCACTTGAGAGAAAGTGATGGTCGTTTCGTAGGTACAAAATATCAAAGGGTTGTCAGCACCTGCTGCATTGTTCGACGTGAAGCAGCCACTTGAGACGGGTTGACACACATGTGGACCTTCAGTCCTACCCTGTATGGTGGTGGTGATATGTTGTATAGTCATAGTGAATCGACTGGAGTGTGGAAATGTGAGTACATCCCAGCCAGTGTGGCCCATAGCACTTCTGCCCTGCAGTCGATGCAAAGACGCAATTGGCAATTTTTTGACAGTGTAATTATGTGTGGTGAGTTATGTTGATATCGATTTCATGATGGCATTCCCCTGAAAATTGAATTTTATAAATAAAAGGTATATTGTTATACTCTCTGCAATGTAGTTGAATTTGTCATGGGATCTTCCTGGGACAGGAGGCGAAGGAGGTGGTGATTGATGGGGGTGTAACATCCTCTGGTGGTGGCATTGTGTACGAGCTCAGTCGTTACTTGCACATAAGGGTAACCACACATGTGGAAATTTTCCAAGACAACAATTCCAATTTGTAGATGTGTAATTACGTAATTAGGACGTGTAATTACTGGAAAGGGTAAATCGTGCACCTTTCACACCAACAACTCTGCAGGGGGTGATTTCCTTACCAGTTTCTTCTGGGTGGAAGGGGGAAGTGGGGGAGGGGAGGGCTGTCGGATTTTCTAGAAGGGGGAAATTAATTGACCAATTTCATTAATTAGTCCATTAACATGCCATCAAAAGTGTGTTTGCATTGGGATGCTGGAGACTGGGAGAGATGGGGATTTCACAGGGAGTAGAGGATGAGGAGGGTGAGGAGGAGAGGTGGGGGGTGGGGTTTCTCAGAAGGATGGACTACCATAGGGAGTCATAAATCAACCTACAGAGGGTCATAAATAAATCAATCAAGTTTGCCCCTGGATGTATACTTGACCCTGAATGTATACAATCAGCACAAAAAGTGTCAGAACAGACATTGCCAGTCTTTCTGCTGAGAGTTTACTTGCTCAGTAATTTTTTTCTTGCGCTTGTCTGTGACTTATTATGTCTACTATGTGGTGAGTAGCTATCTATCCTCATAATATTGTTATTATTGTCTCCTGGATTTTCCATTGTTCCATTGATGGTGTACGTTTTTGTAAGATGTGTTCCTTAAATTGTACCTAATTGATATTCCTTATTAATCCAGAGCTGATAGAGAGCATCATGACTGATACAGGGATTAGTGCTCACAAGGTCGTTGTAGCTAGGCTCAATACCGTTTCTTCCAAATCCACCAGAAACAAACGCAAAATAATTTTATTTAAAAAAGCAGATAGTGTCACTAGAAGCCTTCCCAAGAGACAATCTCCATTCCTTCCGAACTGACTATGCAAATATAGACGAGATGAGGCTCAAATTCAAAGATATAGTAGCAACAGCAATTGAGAGATTCATACCTCATAAATTGGTAAGAGATGGAACGGATCCCCCGTGGTACACAAAAAAGGTCCGAACGCTGTTGAAGAGGCAACGGAAAAAGCATGCGAAGTTCAGAAGAACGCGAAATCCCGAAGATTGACTAAAATTTACAGACGCGCGAAATTTGGCACGTACTTCGATGCGAGATGCCTTTAATAGGTTCCACAACGAAACATTGTCTCGAAATTTGGTAGAAAATCCGAAAAAATTCTGGTCGTATGTAAAGTACACAAGCGGCAAGACGCAGTCAATATCTTCGCTGCACAGTGCCGATGGTACTGTACCGACGATTGTGCCGCTAAAGCGGAGTTATTGAACGCAGTTTTCCGAAATTCCTTCACCAGGGAAGACGAATGGAATATTCCAGAATTTGAAACACGAACAGCTGCTAGCATGAGTTTCTTAGAAGCAAATGCCTTAGGGGTTGCAAAGCAACTCAAATCGCTTGATGCGGGCAAGTCTTCAGGTCCAGATTGTATACCTATTAGGTTCCTTTCAGATTACGCTGATACAATAGCTTCCTAATTAGCACTCATATACAACCGCTCGCTCACCGATAGATATGTACCTATAGATTGGAAATATGCGCAGGTCGCACCAGTGTTTAAGAAGGGTAGTAGGAGTAATCCATCTAACTACAGACCTATACCATTGACGTCGGTTTGCAGTAGGGTTTTGGAGCATATACTGTATTCAAACATTATGAATCACCTCGAAGGGAACGATCTATTGATACGCAATCAGCATGGTTTCAGAAAACATCGTTCTTGTGCAACGCAGCTAGCTCTTTATTCGCTCGAAGTAATGGTCGCTATCGACAGGGGATCTCAAGTTGATTCCGTATTTCTAGATTCCCGGAAAGCTTTTGACACCGTTCCTCACAAGCGACTTCTAATCAAGCTGCGGAGCTATGGGGAATCGTCTCAGTTGTGCGATTGGATTTGTGATTTCCTGTCAGGAAGGTCGCAGTTCGTAGTAATAGACGGCAAATCATCGAGTAAAACTGAAGTGATATCAGGTGTTCCCCAGGGAAGCGTCCTGGGACCTCTGCTGTTCCTGATCTATATAAATGACCTGGGTGACAATCTGAGCAGTTCTCTTAGGTTGTTCGCAGATGATGCTGTAATTTACCGTCTAGTAAGATCATCCGAAGACCAGTATCAGTAGCAAAGCGATTTAGAAAAGATTGCTGTATGGTGTGGCAGGTGGCAGTTGACGCTAAATAACGAAAAGTGTGAGGTGATCCACATGAGTTCCAAAAGAAATCCGTTGGAATTCGATTACTCGATAAATAGTACAGTTCTCAAGGCTGTCAATTCAACTAAGTACCTGGGTGTTAAAATTACGAACAACTTCAGGTGTAAGGACCACATAGATAATATTGTCGGGAAGGCGAGCCAAAGGTTGCGTTTCATTGGCAGAAAACTTAGAAGATGCAACAAGTCCACTAAAGAGACAGCTTACACTACACTCGTTCGTCCTCTGTTAGAATATTGCTGCGCGGTGTGGGATCCTTACCAGATGGGATTGACGGAGGACATCGAAAGGGTTCAAAAAAGGGCAGCTCGTTTTGTATTATCACGTAACAAGGGAGAGAGTGTGGCAGATATGATACGCGAATTGGGATGGCAGTCATTACAGCAAAGACGTTTTTCGTGGCGGGGAGATCTATTTACGAAATTTCAGTCACCAACTTTCTCTTCCTACTGCGAAAATATTTTGAGCCCAACCTACATAGGTAGGAATGATCACCAAAATAAAATAAGAGGAAACAGAGCTCGAACAGAAAGGTTTAGGTGTTCGTTTTTCCCGCTCGCTGTTTGGGAGTGGAATGGTAGAGAGATAGTATGATTGTGGTTCGATGAACCCTCTGCGAAGCACTTAAATGTGAATTGCAGAATAGTCATGTAGATGTAGATACTGCATTAATTTTTATAAATTATAGTTTTGCATTTTTTATTTGTTTAATATAACGATTTCAACTTGTTTTTCGTTGTTTGTGCTGAGTACAGATTTTGCTTGATGCGGGTTGGAATTTCGTATTTTATTACAGCCAGTAAAAAAGGTATAAAAAGTTGGTGTGGACAAGTGGCAAAAGTATTAGATGATGGGTCATAGCAAAAACAGAAAACTGTGTAGAAAAACAAGGAAAATGTCACAACTCAAAGAACTAACTAATAATTATCTGATTAAATCTCATTTTTGGTGAGAACAGAGGTACTTGTCCACATTATTGCTGTATAAAATATAACGAAATTTTCTGCCAGAAATACTCACCTGAAATTTAAAGGTAGTGTATGCTATTCCAATACAAGTTGAACAGAATTCTGTACTTCGACTTTTCTCAAGCATTGAGATGTGACACTGTTCTTGGCAGGTTGCGATTTGTAGACAACTAGTGCAATATTAGTTTTGGGATTACTAGGCTTGAAAGTAATCATACATCTACATGACTGCAAATTTTTAATCAAGCTGTACAGTTTTATTAATCTGAGATGTCTGGTATCGTTAGTTAAGAGGCGACCCACCTTGCCTCCATGCCACTCTTTTGGCGCCCATTTCGTCTACGGATCGACACTCGAAGTACAGCGCAGAAAGAGACAGAGAGAACAGCAGGGGACGGCAGAGAGGGTTAACGGGAGAGGGAGATGGTAACAAGGGCACGCCCCGCGGCGCAACTGTTGTCGCGAGCGAGCTTTCCTAAGAATTCTCATTTAAATTTTCGTCCGACGAAGCCTTTGAAGAGTGGCGGCGCTCGCTGACGCTATCAAATAACTTGTTTCCTGTGGCGGGCATGTGCTCTCGCAGGCTACGGAGGCGAACAGCTTTATCTCTCTGTTTGCAGCACGGCGGGGTGAAGAGGAGCCAGAATACGGGCAGGGCGGCGGTAGGAGGAGGGGAGGTATCTGGCGCGGCGTAGTAAGATATTACAAAACAATGTCCCAGTTCCCAGTGCCATAAAACGGGGCGAACTGGCGTATACGGAGCCGTTAAATTTTAATGATCCTTCGTAACTCAGTGGATAGGTAGGCGTCGCAGAATGAAAATGCGACACTGCGGTAGAGATACGATCCTGCCACGCAAACTGCCTCCCATATTTTTCATTTTTTTTTTCTTCTTCCTCCATCCGTGCTACCCGACCTACGGCTGGCTCCTTCCTAGACTGCAGTCGGCGTAATGATGTCTTATGGTGGTTTGGGGTGTCGCTTCGCTGCCCTCGTCTCTGAGTATCAAGAGACGTATCGATTCAGTCATCAGGCAAAGAAAGAGCCGCCGACCCGTAAAGATGGGAGTCCTACTACTACCACTTACTGCCTCCCGAAATTTCTAAAGGCTCTCGGATGGAGCTGTCAAAAAAAAAAATGTTCAAATGTATATGAAACCTTATGGGACTTAACTGCTATGGTCATCAGTCCCTAAGCTACACACTACTTAACCTATATTATCCTAAGGACAAATACACACACCCATGCCCGAGGGTGGACTCGTACCTCCGCCGGGATCAGCCGCACAGTCCATGATTGCAGCGACTAAGGCCGCTCGGCTAATCCCGCGCGGCAGGAGCCGTCTCACTGGTTACGATAACTGCACAGTAAAAAGCATATTTAATTAGGAACAGGAAAACCGACCGACTGAAACCGATACCGGTATTTTAATTCTGAATAATCGGTATAATTCGGTATTTGTTTGGTCTCGACTATAAAAGGTCTTTAATATTTTACCAATAACCGAGTGAAAAAAGGGCAATATCAATTAGCCACAGAATAAATGAAAAATTTTCGTTTTTAAATAAATCTTTTTTTTTAAAAAAAAGAGGACCAATTTTTGTAACTTACTGGCAGATTAAAACTGTGTGCCTGACCGAGACTCCAACTCGGGACCTTTGCCTTCCTCGGACAAGTGCTCTACCAACTGAGCTACCCAAGTACGACTCACGTCCCGCCTTCACAGCTTTACTTCTGCCAGTACCTCGTCTCCTACTTTACAGAAGCTCTCCTCCGAACCTTGCAGAACTAGCGCTCCTGAAAGAAAGCTGCGAGGGTGAGGCGTGAGTCGTGCTTGGGTAGCTCAGTTGGTAGAGCACTTGCCCGCGAAAGGCAAAGGTCCCGGGTTAGAGTCTCGGACCGTCACACAGTTTTAATCTGCCAGGAAGTTTCATATCAGCGCACACTCCACTGCAGAGTGAAAATCTCATTCAGGAGCAATTTTTATTCGTAAAATTTGCATTGGTTTGAAATTTGCATTAGTACAGAAAATACGAAAAGCTGTCAGTGCTGTTTTAATAATAATATCGGCAGAAAAGAGCACCAAAACATGGCACTGCACTGTGTCGCGGCTTAACGTGCGTGTGAACATACAGTGTGTAAGACTTTGCCCCACTTGATTTATACCAGTGGCAGGCAACCTAGGCCTATCCGCCCACTACGTGGAGCTCCACATTTCATAGTGAGCGGTAAGCGGTAAGGGTTTCAAATACATTTTCATTAGATTTTCAAAAACTTTTAACAAATTATCTGATAAGTAATTACTATTGCATCACTTAACTTGCTGTAACAATACTTTATGAATTTTGTAAAGTAAACTTACTTCCCTATTTTACAAATCCCCATCACCGTCGAACCGATGGGCTGTTAGAAAATTTTGCTGTTAAAATATACAAAAGTGGGCGGTAGGAAAAAATGGTTGACTATCCCTGATCTACTCTGCAGTTTCTCGCCGGACATCCATTGTATTGCAGAATAGCACCACCCCAAGCATGGATATTTGTTTGTGAAGTGACTTAGCAATGAAATACAGTGCTTCTTTTGCTTTAAAAGATTAGACATTTGCGTGAAATTTCTCTGAAATAACGAGAGGAAGAAAGTTATGGTGACAGTGATAAATTAAAAACCAACAAATGTTCAGTTACAATATACAATAAGACCAGAAAGTAACTGATCTTCTGCCTATGTCTTATCCTTTTATCTGCCTGCAGTCCTTGAAAACGGACAAATTAACACCAAAAAGAGAGTTGTTCAACTTCAGTTTTCACCCTTAAGCTCTGACTATTCGTAATGCCCAAATAGTGGCGTGACACCCGATTACAAAACAATTTTTCAACAGTGTTTCAAAAAACTAGAATAAATAAGAGTATACAGATGTTTTGTAGTTTTCAAACACTTATCACTTTTCGAGAAAAGCAGTGAACGCTTGACAGACTAAGTTTCATTTTATCTGCGTATTTAATTTAATATTTTGATTTTATGTATCCTGAAACTGAGTCACATTGTTTCAATCTTTATCCTACTTCTACGTTTATTACAGAAAATAACACGAATAAAAGGCAGAAAATCAGTTAGTTCAGAAACCGGTGAACTTGAGCGGTTTTAACAGTCAGGTTAAACTGGCGTGGAATATACCGTCATGCCTAATATTAACCAACAGTTACGAAACACACAACCAAAATGAGACTTGTTAGTCCGATTACCAGTACAGTAATGGATTGAATTTTGTATATGTGATTAGTGCCAAATGCTTTTGGAATTGCTAGTCGTGTTGAAACCGACTGGCATTCTTCATACTTGATCTCCTAAAATACATGCAAAGATAGCCAAGAGCATTCGGTGTCATTAAACTTCCATAATCTTTCGGATAAGTTTCACGATGTGTCAGCTAAGTAAAATATGGTCTTATCGGATATCCAGCCAGATTTACGATGTTACAGAGCGTCAGTTAACTTTACCACAATGAAGTCTGCAAAGTGCTCAGATTGGTGTTGGGTGCAGCGCAATAGAGGATGTGGACCGACGGAATTTTAGAAAATGCTGAATGCATATTGCCAACTGATAATCCCTCGATGCTGTATGACTGATTAGGAAAATCTGACTTATTTTGCGAATGACTGCAGTCTTTGGTGGTAAGATAAAAACGAACATTGTAAATCAGCAATAAAATCACGCCAGTGACTGTCGGTGCGACGTCGATGTCTTGCGTCTTCCCAACGAGAAAAGTTGAAAAATAGAAACTGTAACATAATAAGTATTGACATAAATGTGTGACCTGGTGGCTGAATAAAGATACGATACGTTGGTAACTCAAAATCAGTTCCTTACGGTAGAAATCGTTTTGACGGTTGGAATAAGAAAGACAAATGCGAACAGCCTGGCGCCTCCTAGCTCATCTCTAAAAGATTTTAAAGCCGCGCCTTCCTTTATTATAAAAGTATTTAGACATGAAATATGACTCATAATCGATACATCAAATTTTTATACACATACAAAAAATAATTATTATGTAGGGGGTCTTGTAAGCGGCCTACTTCACTGTAAGGACGAAGCACGTTGTCATGAGAGATAGAAGTAAAGAGCAGTAATTACAGGTGTGTCACAACCGTATATTGGTGTTCACACTATGTACACCGTGTCCTAAACGTTTCGGTCAAAATTATGTAGATGAAAGAGGATCCAAAACTAGGTACTTCGGAATAAGGAAATAATGTCACGAAATGGAGGATTATTTTTCTGTTGACATAACTTGTACTTTATATCAACAACTTAAACCCACAGCGACTGTTCAAGTGACAATCTCCAGACTCAGTGCTTGCATTGCAACACCGCATAACATTTTGATGTAGTCTTTCAAACTTACCTGTTATGTGTTGTGTAACGAGGTAGGCAACTGGTACTCTACCATCTAGTGGCTCTACTGTTTCTGCAAGAGTTTAATAAGTCTTCTAGTTTAGATGCAAAGACGGCGATTCATACAAACATACAGATAACAGAAATATTTCAGTGTGTATATGAAAGAGGAGAGGGATAAAATACTTTACAATACCTGTTTCTTCAAAGTTCAGAAAAGTTATAAGCTGGAAACAGCAACCAACCACAAGTATACAAGTTTCTTTCTTGGGGCTTTGGTCCCGCTTCACACAGGGTCGGCCATTTTACTCTTCATTTAGCAGTACTTGTTACAGAGGGTGGCAGGATACCCTTTCTGCCGCCACCCTGAAACCCTGAACCCCCACTCCCAGACAGAATTAGTGTACCCCAGCTGTCTGCATCTAGTGAAAGCAGTGGAATAGTGAGAACATTTTCAAATGTCTGCGAGTCGTGTAACTAAGGTGGAACGTGGGAACGAGCCCAGTATTCATTTAGTGGGATGTGGAAAACCGCCTAAATACTACATCCAGGCTGGCTGGCATACCGGCCGTCGAAGTTAATCTGTCGGGCGTATTCGATCCGGGCCCAGCCCGCGTACCAGAGTGCAGGTAGCAGCACGTTAGTGCTCTCGCTACCCTGGCGGGTTAGCCACAAGTGTACAAGTATCGTTTGAAAAATATATTTAAACCTAATCATTACCAGTTTTGAATTTATGGCAAATCGATCTTCAGAAAACTCTTACAGGCTTCCTTGCTTTCACCCTAGAGGTCTCGTTTTGTAGTTGTTACTGGTTTTGTGCACTAAAATAAAGAAATATTTTTCTTTCAAAATTTGAAAAACCTGCGAGAAAAAAATTACAACATCAAAAAATGATTAATACAAGGTAATAAAATTACGGGAATACATTTATTTGTCTAGGTAACATATTTGTCATCAAATTGGAAGATTACCGGTTTATGTGAGCATAAGTAAACCATTGTAAATGTGAAATGCTGGTACGTTAATAACGAGTGTAACAGCCAGAATGTTGAACACAAGCATGCAAACGTGCAATGATTGTGTTGTACAGATGCTGAATGTCAGTTTGTAGGTTTCATGCCTGTTGCACTTGATCGGTTAATACAGGGACAGTTAATGCTCTTTGGATGAAGCTTGAGTATGCATCCGATGATGTCCCATATGTACTACACTAGAGACAGAAATGGTAATCGAGCAGGCCTAGGCAACATTCCGACACTCCGTAGAGCATTTGAGTTACAACAACGATATGTGGGCGAGAATTGTCCTGTTGGAAAACACCCCTCGGAATGCTGTTCATGAATGGCAGCACAACAAATCGAATCACCTGACTGTCGGACAAATTTGCAGTCCGAGTGTGTCGGCTATACACAAGGGCGCAAGAGCGCTCCTGCTCTCAAACGAAATCGCGCCCCACACCATAACTCCAGGTGTATGTCCAGCGAGTCTAGCACGCAGACAGGTTGGTTGCAGGCCCTCAGCTGGCCTCCTCCTAACCAACACACGGACCACGGCAGAACCAGCTTTCATTAGATGACGCGACATGGCATCACGCTCTTCTCCGATGTCCTTTCACTTATCACCACATAAGTCGCAAACGGTGGTGGAATGCCCGCTACAGGATCTCTGCTTCGGACCAGTCCGTGGGGTAACCGATTTGTAACAGCTCGTTGTGCCACTGTGGTGCCAACTGCTGCTCAGATTGCTGCTGCGGATGTAATACGATGCGCCAGGGCCATAAGTCATTTGGTCTTCCCTCTCGGTAGTGCCACATGGCTGTCAGAATCCACGTCTTCTTACGACCGTATATTATCGTGACCAGCGCTGCCAGAAATAATGTACAGTACCTACCAAGCTTTACTGCAACATCGAAAACCGATCATACAGCTTCTTGCAGCCCTATTACACGACCACGTTCAAACTCAGTGAGGTGTTGAGAATGGTGTCTTTTTCGCCTTAACGGCATTCTTGACTAAAATTAAGTCACCACGTACAATCTCAAAGGTAACTAACTTTCACCACCGTTACAACGCTTATTTAAAGCAAACCTTATCTGCGTCAAAATGGTGGCTCTACTAGCGCCATTCTTTCGGAACTGGTGTGAAATCTGAATCAGGATTTTAAAAATGGCTGCGACAGCAACTGTTGAAATTCTTCACGATAAAGGATGACAGCCAGAACAGTTGCAGGATAAAAATTTATTAACATTCTTGACCAAGGTTTCGGTACATATAAATATACCTTCATTAGAAGTAAAAAATCCTGAACAGGAAGACACTTCCATTAGAAAAGCCTTAGCATCGGAAGTGAGAAACACAAAAGCTTAAGTAACAGTGAAATTACCAGAGTAATACAGGCACAAAATCTTTTAGTTACTTACTAAAATTAAAACATGCATTGGACATTAATAAAACAATTGTGCCAAAGGCATCGTCAATAATTAAGACATCTTCTCCATTTGTACAACATGACTATGGGCACAGGGTCAATGCGAACAGTTTAGCACCAGTACTTCGCCTATGAACTATCGAGACAAGAGTGTTTCTCACTTCCGATGCTAAGGCTTCTCCAATGAAAGTGTCTTCCTGTTCAGGATTTTTTACTTCTGATGAAGGTATATTTATATGTACCGAAACCTTGGTCAAGAATTTTAATAAATTTTTATCCTGCAACTGTTTTGGCTGTCATCCTTTATCGTGATGAAATCTGAACGACATCTTTTAGATGTAGAAACTGGCCAATCAACATTCGCTCATGTCACGTAACTCCTTCTTGGTGTTGTGATGTTTTTTTTCCGTTAGTAGAGTTGCTGGCGCGTTGCACGAGGTCTGAATATAAGACAGTCAACTGTTCTGAGAGTTTTACAAAGACAGAAATTCCACCCATGTCATCCACAGACGATGCAATCATTCCAGACAGTGGACCTGCCATTTCGAATGGTATTTGGAAACTTGTTCATACAGCAAAGCATGTAAAATATCAGTTTTTCTGCCTTCGAGTTTTCTACAGGCAGTGCCATGTTTGTAAGTGAGGGCACGTATAAGATAACGAAAATCTACGTTCGCTTGTGGGTAGATCCTATGCAAAGACGTTTTCGAGAATGTGTGGGCTGATATGGTGGACTATTTGTGATTTAAACTTACCTACTTGGTGATAGACTGAACAGAGTTGTGTGCAAATTGTTCCTTCAACATGTATTCCCACAGTTCCTAGAAGCTGTGCGCTGAAAATTCGTCAGATTATGTGTTTTTAACATGACGGGGTGCCTATACACTTTGCATTTGATGCTAGGAAACACGATGAAATACAGTTTGGACGACAATGGATTGATCGCAGTGGTCCTCTTCCATTGACACCATTGGTCACAAGACGTGACACCAGTGGACTTCCTTTTATGGGAGTCATGTGTACAGCTTAGTTTGCGAGACTCTGGTCGATACTCGCACAGATCTGGTTGCTAGGATTATCGCAGTAGTATGGCAAGTTCCTGGAATTCTTGTGTGTTAGACAGTCGACGGTTCTCCGCTGTACACCCTGTCGTGATCATGGTGGTCGCCACTTTGAACACTACCTGTAAGGTAACAGCTCCGTATTTGTTACGTGCTATACTGTGCACTGACATAACAGATTGAAGACACTGGTGCACTTGCACGTGTTTCTTCCGAAAGTTGTTGCATTAGTCTGCGTTATATGTCGTATGTTTTAACAGCGGCCTATTACAAGCTCCTTAACTGTTGTGAAGGTGTCAGCACAGAAACAATACTGATTGCAGTAACAAACCAAATACGTCATAATTGCGTTGTTACTCTGTAACTGACCAGTGGAGACTGTGGGCCTCTTATAACAAAACACTCAGAAGGTATCCCTCAACATTTTCTGACAGTTTTTCGGCGAGCTCTGGCTCACCGTTTGTATCGCATACAAAGTGGAATAGTTTTGCCACCGCTGGCTCTCGTACATATCTCAATAATTCCGATAACTAGATTTCATTGAAGGAAGAAATTAACTACTTTCTATACGACCTTCTCCTCTATAGGTCGCACATCTCTTGTGCCATGTAACTTGTGATTAGCGAGCTACATTTTCTGGTAGATACCGAAACTCACATCAGGTGCGTATATAGATGATGCACAAAATAAAACTGGTCCTGAGAATATTTATAAAACTGATGCGGAAGTGATCTTTGTGAATGAACAAGAGACCAGCTCATGGAAGAAAATGTTGAAAACCTTGAGTTCGATGCTCCAGTCACTGTTTCCGCATGTGTACGAATGTGCATCCTCCGCATAATCTGTCCGAAATACTTCGCTGTGTCGTTATATCTGAGTGAATGAGAGCAGCAGACATGTTTTAGTGACTAATTAAATCCGGAACAATATGTTGTTAACGATGAAGCAGCGTGTGTTGATTGCCGAGTGTTACGAGAAGCACAATTCGTGGAAACCTGTGTTGAACAGTTCGCGCAAGAATGTAAAGCTGGAAGTATTTTGGCAAAACTTCCAATGAAGCGAAACTGAATGTGTAGCGAATAAAAACTAGGACTACGAACAAAAATTTGGAACACAAGCAAACATTGCTCGACTGAATGAAAGCCTGGACCAAAGACTGACAGTCTCAACGCCCTTTATCTGCCGAAGTGGAAAATATGAGATCGTCATATCGAAACACCTGCATCTGTACCCTTACAAACTAATTGTACGTTCAGGGCAATTTTCACGTGTTGAGTTCTGTCGGTGATTTCTGAGTGAAATGAAATCAGGAATTATGATCCTCTGTTATCATTTCTTTAGATAACGCCTGCTTCTGCCTTCCAGAATGGGTAAAAATCACAGAATATGCGGGTTTATGCATCAGAAAATCCGCATCAATACTTTCAAAGCCGTTGCATGATATAAAGATTGGTGTTTGGTGCGCAGTGCCTGCTGTTCGCATCATAAAACGGTTCTTTCACCAAACTGGTAATACTGATGTGTATGTCTAGCAGCTGTTTAACGCATGTATGGCTCAATTGTACACAATGATGTACACAATTGATATTTTCAGCAAGGTGTTGCAACGGAACACACAGCCTTGACAACTTTGTCACGTGTTCATGAGGTGCTTGGAGAGGAGAGGACGATCAGCAAAGGCGGTGCAATCTCCTGGCACCTGAATAGCCTAATCTCTCTTGCTGCGATTTTCATCTGTGTGGAAAACTGAAGGGTCAGTTGCCGCAAATAATTCTCAAGCAGCGGAAGAGTAACAGCAGAACCCAGAAATCGCTATTGCTGCTATCCCCCAGGAAGAACTATTACGTGTGTCTCAGAGATTGACAAATCGACCATAACACTGCGTCGATTTCTATGGCGGACCTTTCCAGCACCTTCTACGATGTTCGTTAACGGGACCAATCGCGCGTCAGTCTTGTAGATATTATCCAGGCCAGTTTCATTTCACTCTTCTGTAGTTTTCACGCTGTCGTCTTCTGAAACCCCAACTGTGCTTTGTATACACCTGTAAATAAGGGGTCAGAAGGAGAGGGATAAGTCAGTTTTTGTAAGTAATTTAATGGTATCTTGCATAGGTGTAAAATGAACAAAGAAACAAATCAGTGAACTTTTCATCCCATACGTGTTGAAATGGGTGATTCGAACGGAACAGATAAAATTAGTTAGCTCACACTATTGCTTAGAGATGTCTTACGTGACACGAAAACTCGAAATTTCAATCTCTCTAAGAATGATTGGAAAAAAAATTAAAGAAAGACAGCTCACAGCAACGTTGACACGCCACGGCCGTACGTTCACTACTTAACGCTGTCTGATCACACCTATTACAAGATCCATTCATATACTTTACACCGGTATACTTCACAAAATATTACAGTTCTTGCCGACGAAGACTTTGATATTCCACGCCATTGTTATGGAAGCAGGGAGCTGGAAACCAAAAGAATTACTTGTGGGATCTATTGATTGAGTAAACAACCTCAAATTTATTCATCAAACTGCACAATAGTGACCTCAGCTATAATTAGCAGACTTAACAAAACCCAATGAGTCCAAGTTAACATAAAAATGACTAACAGAATAAAGGTACTAGGAATTGAACTGCTGCAGGAAAATCTTGTCAAAAAATAGTTACCAACGCCTGATTTTCGTCATATAGTTTCTGATAATCAAAGAAAATAATATCTTAAGACAAGAATCCTTAAAAACAACTAATACAAATTTACTGCTTTTATAAAATCATAATACAATCTTCTTGATTTATCCCCTTTATCGAACAGACCATTATCTTGGAACCCACTGGTCTTTCGATCCAGGTTAGAAAATACAAAAATCTGTAATGAATATAAAATGATGCTTCCCTACTGTTGCTGCACGCCAGAACCGCTCCACTATCCTGTCCAGTGATTGACCAGCATAGAACGTGTATGTAGCGAGTTTTCCTTTTTATAGGAGCAACGTTACATAGAGTTCGTCGTCACACATCGTGGTCTCATATGCAAAGGACATAGACACTGGTTTCATTAACCTGCAACAACAGGTATATGTTACAGACTGGAAACAATAGCATTGCATCAGATTAACAAATAATACGCAAGCGCCCGTAATGAGATTAGCAGCATCAGACTTCTATCAATACTATTAGACAAAAACAGGTCTATTACTTTGGTGCCTTGTGGGAATGCCTTGGTGTTCCTTTCAAAACACCACTGACACATTGCAAAGGACAGGACATCTAGTCTCAGTACCACAAATGCTACTCTGTATTTCACAAGAGATAGACCGTGACAACAGCAGTGAAGAGTTGCAACAGGTTTCTTTAGCAAATTCTCGGCAGAGGCAAAGTACAATCATGCGTTACTTCAAAGGTCGGTTTCGTACGTACTTACATCGCCACAAATTGCAGTTATCACGTTTTCCGACCAAGCATTGATACTTTTGCAATAACACTGCTCCAGCAGGGCTCCAAGGACCCCACTTGTTCCTGGCCGAATCTCTGGGCCCAGCAGCTGCGCCACACCAGGCACGCTTCCGGCCAGCTGGCACACCGCCGACTACCACGCCAGAAAGCCACCCAGAGCTTGCCAGCTCGAAATTAAGTCGTTGCCCCTTGATGCGAGTATTGGTAAGTGCCGACACGCCACACCATGAAGGGTAGCGAACAGAAGTGAGCAGTGCATGTAGCTTTTTATTTTGTTTTCAACAGGTGCTTTCCTTGACACTGGCGATACAGTGCCTTGCATGTTGCCTGCATACACAGGGTTGCAGTTATTAAATTATATGAAGAGAACGTGAATTAGTAACAAAACACGGCGTGCACACACTTTATTCAACATGGAAACGTTGTAACATGCCCGGGAGTACTAATGGGGCCTGGGGACTCTTAAACTGGTTGTCGTTCCTTGACCGTGTGGCCTGTCCATACCACGTACCGGTCGTATTGTCCTGCTCCACACTGTTGTTGGCTTGCCTGAAATTATCTATCGAGATATGCAAGGGGAGCCACTCAACGTTAAATAACAGCCGGCCGCGGTGGTCTCGCGGTTCTGGGCGCTCAGTCCGGTACCGCGCCACTGCTACGGTCGCTGGTTCGAATCCTGCCTCGGGCATGGATGTGTGCGATGTCCTTAGGTTAGTTAGGTTTAAATAGTTCTAAGTTCTAGGCGACTGATGACCACAGATGTTATGTCCCATAGTGCTCAGAGCCATTTGAACCATTTTTGTTAAAACACAAACTGTCCTATGTCTGGTATGAACATCTACCGGGTGATCAAAAAGTCAGTATAAATTTGAAAACTGAATAAATCACGGAATAATGTAGATAGAGAGGTACAAATTGCCACACATGCTTGGAATGACAAGCGGTTTTATTAGAACCAATAAATACAAACGTTCAAAAAATGTCCGACAGATGGCGCTTTATCTGATCAGAATAGCAATAATTAGCATAACAAAGTAAGACAAAGCAAAGATGAGGTTCTTTACAGGAAATGCTCAATATGTTCACCATCGCTCCTCAACAATAGCTGTAGTCGAGGAATAATGTTGTGGACAGCACTGTAAAGCATGACCGGAGTTACGGTGAGGCATTGGCGTCGGATGTTGTTTTTCAGCATCCCTAGAGATGTCGGTCGATCACGATACACTTGAGACTTCAGGTAACCCCAAAGTCAATAATCGCACGGACTGAGGTCTGTGGACCTGGGAGGCCAAGCATGACGAAAGTGGCGGCTGAGCACACGATCATCACCAAACGACGAGCGCAAGAGATCTTTCACGCGTCTAGCAATACTTTGTTTTGCTTATAATAAAACCCCATGTCATTCCACGCATGTTTGTCAATTTTTACCTCTCTATCTGCATTATTCCGTGGTTTCTTAAGTTTTCAAATTTATACTAACTTTTTGATCACCCGGTATATTCTGAGACGATGTGGAAACATGTTGCACTGTTTACACTCTATATTGTAAATGTTTATCCCAATTAACAATCTTGATGATTAACAGTCCAAAAGATCATTCGGACGAGCGTACGCGTAACCGACACGACGCGGGTGATTGTTGATGATGCGGAAACGCGATTATCGAACGCACGTTCTCACGCTCGCTACAATACACTGACACTTGACTGCACTCTTCTATGGTAACTAATTTCTACTGACTCACATCAGTTCATTCTGGGAGACCGAACACGGCGCGGATGATTGATATTGTGCGACACGCAACGAGAGGATACACAAATACGTTGTCGGCGGCACTGCTCATTTTTAATTACATCTTGACGCACTTTCCTATGAATTACTTCCAAATTTAATCACTTTACTGTAGTAGCACTTGTAGCAACATTTCAACCTGAATACTGACAATGCTTCTTACATGCAGAGCTACACACTACACAACACAACAGTTTCGTGTCCCGTGCTCGACACTCTAGCCGCGGCTGCCCGCAAAGCTACTCCAAAACTAAACCAGCGATATGACAGTACACTTACAACGCCACTACGGATATTCGGATTTGGGTTATGAAATATTCGATATGCCTGCCATAATTGACGATGATGTGGCATGACCCGCTGAAATGTCGGAACATCGATGCTGTCGATAGCCACCTGAATGTCTGTTTTCAACTCACAGTGGGTTTGTGGTTATTATTGTACACCCTATCTATAATGTAGCCCGACAAAACGGAGTCGTATGTGTTGAGATCCGGAGGATATGGCGGCCAACGGAGGCCCATGCCAGTGGCCTCTGTATACCACAGAGCCAGAATGCGGTCCCCAAAATGCTCCTCCAGGACATCAAACACTCTCCTGCTTTGATGGCATCGAGTTCCGCCTTGCATGAACCACATTTTGTTGACATCTGGGTCATTTTGGATAAGGCGGTGAAATTATCTTCCAAAACCTTCGCGTACCGTTCGGTGGTCACCGTGTCATCAAGGAATATCGCATCGATTATTCCGTGACTGGACACTGCACACCACACAGTCACCTGTTGAAGGTGAAGAGACTTCTCTATCGTGAAATGCCGTTTCTCAGTCCCGAAAATTCACCAATTTTGCTTATTGACGAACCCATCCAAACGATTGTGGGCTTAGTCGCTAAACCAAATCATACTAATTCCCATCATGCCCCGCGACCAACCGTGCAGTTTTAACGCCCTAACGCAAATCATTCAGAAGTTACGACGATTTCATTTCATATAGTTAAGTAACTGTCGTCCTATAGCTAAGAAAACGCTTTACCTTTTTGTGTTAGGTTCGTATTTATAACACTGTTTTGTCACCCATGATGAAGTTATTCAGAAAAGAATTGTCCGCATTTTGCATGTCAAGCAAATCGCGGCATATGTCCAAGAGCTGTTTTTGTTCCAGAGTCAAAGTGTGCAGGATAAACTGTGCTATCATTCACCAGTTCTGCTTTTCCTGCTCACACAAATTACAAGATTTATGTAGATACATATATTGGACACCTGTATACTTTACACAATACTGTAATTTTTGCTGACGAAGATTGTGATACTGAATGGCACTCAGTACTTTATCAGTAGGTTGTAAATATTCTACACATTTCCTTGCCGTTTGCTACACTGTATCATGCAATATATCATTTTAAGTTATTCTAGACCGTTAACCCAGCACAACCAAATAAAACCATCTGCTCTCCAGTTAACTTCGCATGCGACTTTCCTTCGAAATAAATAATTTTGTTCCATCTAATAAGAGAAGGAAGCACTAAAAATTTTTGTTCTTGGTTTTTGTTATGTACTCGTGACGCTGTTTATTTTGTTAGCTTTTGCCATCAGTGTTTTACGATGCCTAAAGATTAGGGCAAAGACGTTGCTTCTACTTCTTGACTTATGACGATGCCGGCGAGTGATGATCAAAATCTCTGACTTCCATGATTTTGCAAAAATAACATGACGCCCTTCGTGATTTTACGATAATATACACGAAAATGATTATTGACATTCTTGAGTGACTAATTGGCTTGAATTAAACAAGAGCTCTGAAAAGTATAAGTAAACTGGGTGCAGCATACGAACAAATATCCAGGTGATTAATATTTTCAATTTACTCACAATCCCTGAATTTGTCATATTTGATCGCTTCGCCCAACACGCAGTGTGAAAATTATTGAATCCGACAAACTCTGGGAGTTTGCGCGGGACACTAAAACAAATATTTTTTCTCTGATGTCATTATTTCCGGTGAGCATTTTTTAATCCGGTAGAGAGCGTATTCGCTCTTCAGTTGTAATGACTGACTTGTTGTCGTAACTATTCCCGTAAAGGGTATACTTCGCTCTTCAGTTGGTACTGCTGTTCCACATACAAATTTTGTATGTCTTGACCTAGCACAGTACTTGTTTACTAATTGAGAGAAACACGAAGTGAGTACTCTGATACGGTTGGTTCTTTACTACATAGCGAACCACAATGGACGTGCAACGCAGCAGGTTTATTAACAGTAATATCCCAGTCACCGTAATCCGCATCCCTCAACATTTACTATTGTGTATCAAATTCTGCGTCAGACAGGGTCATTTAGCAGGTTACACGGATAGGGAGGTTGTCACACACCACGAACTCTGAAATTTGAGGAAACTCTCATGCAGTGCGAGGCGTAAGCTCCTTCCAAGAACATTACTTAATCGGCTGTTTCATTTCATCACACGATAATTTACCTTCTGTGAATTGTAATATTCATTTTATTGGTATCTTTGAGATCTTCCAGTTACTAGTTCCAATGCATATCGATAGAGATACTTAGGTTTTTCGGCATAATCGTCTTGAGAGATTCAAAAATGGTTCAAATGGCTCTGAGCACTATGGGACTAAACATCTGAGGTCATTAGTCCCCTAGAACTTAGAACTAACCTAAGGACATGACACACATCCATGCCCGAGGCAGGATTCGAGCCTGCGACCGTAGTGGTCTCGCGGTTCCGGACTGCAGCGCCTAGAACCGCACGGTCACTTCAGCAGGCTCTTGAGAGATTCATCAACTATTTAGATAATTAAGATAATTCTCATTTATTGTTTCGTCTCAGTTACACGTTTTGCACATGTTTCGAGCACACTGGATCAGATGTAAGTAGTTGCGTCAGCAATCCATCATCACTACTAGGAGCTACGCATTACATTCTCTGGTGCTGAGTTGACAAGACGGGTTGCTATCGCAACTGTTTACTTCTGTAGACGATGCAGTGTGATCTAAACATGTAATCTAATTAAAAATGTGCAACTGAGTCATACAAATAAATGACAATTATCTTAACATTCACAAAATGTTGGCAATGTGGTTTCCTTGTCCGAATGAAATTCGCCATTACACTCTACTGTGCTCCGGAGTGCGACACCTAGTCTGATTCAGGTCGTAAGTTGGAGAGATAACTTCAGTTTTGTATAATGTTATAGTGAAGCCATCTTTGTTTCATGGATAGCCACATTGTTGAACAGTTTTACTGCGTAGAAGATGAGTAGTAAGATCCTACGATCTACCCTGTTTATATTCAGTGCTGAAGTCTTACTTGTAAGGTTAATTGTTTATGGAGACTAAGATTACTTTTTCTACTGAAGATTCTAGTTTAAATTTCCAGTGAGGTTGTCTTAGTGTGTAAGGAGAGTAGTGAGTTGGAATATCAGTAAGATATAAACTATGTTATTTGGCTTCAAAGACAATATACAGGGTGATTATAATTAAAATTGTACTTTCAAAACTCTCGATCATTGACCACTTCCATGCGAGCAAGAAATGCTAAAGCAAAGGTCTGTCTTGCTGGCAGGTCAACAAGAAGCAACTCGTGCACGTGGGTAATTTTGAATGGATAGCAAAGAAGGATGTTTGGTAGGATTTTACGCACCGTGCTCGTGGGTATGTCCAATGTTCGGGAAATTCTCCGTGAACTACAAGTTTGCGCGCCACCACTCGTCGCCTCCTGCATTGCTGTGACCACTGCTTCCACTGACGTCGAATCAATTCGTTTCCTCCCCCTCCCAGGTTGCACACCAAAAAAACCCTTCTTTTCGAACTTACGAATCATTTTCTCCAAAATCACGGCAATCATCGGACCAACGCTTTTTTTCAAACCCTTCAGTGTCCAGAACTACTGCAGAGCCGCGTGTGCACAGTCATCATTCTTGTATTACAGCTTTAAAAGCAGAGTGCGGTTCTGCATGAAATAGTCTTGGAGAACGTCGCATACAGAAAAGCAGGGAAAGCCATGTACCCAACGTTTTTGTAACAACTTCAAGGGGTCGAGCGCATGACAGGTGCTTTCATTTACGTACAACGCCATCTATTGATCATTTTTCATAATTTTTTTCCTTCTGCCATACGTTTTCCCCCTTCTTCGATAATATTCCGTTGCAATTTGACGTCATTCTGACCAGTGGTGTTCTTCCTACAGCGGTTTGAAAGTTTAATTATAATCACCCAGTACATGGGCTGGATAAAAAGTAGTGGCAACACGGTTATAATTCATACTAGACTTTGACTGACGTTCGCCGTATTGCATGCCCGCAGTATAATCACCCCACATTTCTACCACCTTACCACTCAGAGATCGAAGGCGTCGTACATCGTCAGCGCACCTATCTCTATCGAAAGTGATAGTCGATTACAACTTCTCCAGTGCTGTACCGCATACGACGAACACGTTCCTTCATTTTGGCGAACAAGTCGTAATTTCCCGGAATCATACGGGTGAATTCGATACGTGTTCCATTAACTCCCACCCCCATGTACGTAGCAGATGCGGCACGTGGTTCGCCGTCTGGCATCGTGCATTGTCATGAAGGGTGATGGCATGCAGTGCCAGAAGGAAACATTGTTGCGCCACTTCATTCTTAAGCGACGCACGTTGTTAGTGTTTACTAAACATACTGTTATGGCACTTGAACTGGCATCCCACACTTTCAGCCAGTAGGAACAGCAACTGACTCAAATACAACCATCCTCACTGCACTACTTCAGTTCACCTTCTGCTACCAACTATAGACAGCCAGCATACCATGTGGCGCACATCCTTCATGTTACGGCAGTGTTGCCGCTACTTTTTCTCCAACTCATGTGTTAACCGCTGAAACTATTTACCAGAAACGTATTAGCCTGTGTATTTTTATATGTGTCACATTAGTGAGCCGCCATCTTGTCCTGCTATGGAGCTCAAATGTGTCATTAACGTATACTCCGGCCACAGGCCCTGGATGGCCCAGCGGTACCGACCGACCGCTATGACAGTCTCTGCCAGTGACGTCATCGGATGCGATAGGGGGGGGGGGGGGGGGGGCCTTGGGGTCAGCACTCCTGGCCATGGCTGTTGTCAGTTTTCGTGATTGGGGCAACTAATTCCCTGTCAATTAGCTCCTCAATTGACTCACGAGGCTGAGTGAACCGCATTCCAGTCGTCCCAATCAGGAAAAATTCCTGGTAGTTCCAGTAATCGAACCTAGGTCCTCTCCATGGTAGTCAGTCATGCTGACCACTCAGCTACAGGGCATACATGTGCCACTCAGTCAGTTTCATAAATGTCCACTCAACTGCAGAGTAGGCATTGAGAATGATACGAATAAATAATAATTAGAGGAAGTTCTGTTCATACTATGAGGGCTACAGTTTTCATCCTCTGATCGGATACGAAATGGAAACCACACTGAAAGAAAAATAAATTTTATTTGCAACATTTAGCTACATCTACTAGCTAGTTTCCTAACTAATTACACGTTTTTCATGGTGTTGTACGAACTTTCCAGTAGCGTTGTCATAGAAAGCAGCAACTTGTGATATCCGCCAATTCCCTACACTGGTCTGCAGCTTGTTGTTTGTGCCAAAATACTGCCCTGATAGCCTGCGGTTCATGTGAGTGAAGAGATGAATATCAGAGGGAGCCAAGTGTGGGCTGTGTGGTGGGTGACTAATCACTTCCCATCGAAAGTGCTGCAAGAGTGTCTTAGTTGTTCCTCCAGTAGGCTTATGGGTCCAAGAATTATCATCAAGAAAGAAATGCATGACAGTTACATTATGTGGGCTACATAAAATTAGGCAAAACCCTTCAGCAAGATTTCACACTGGATAAGAGACAGTATTTTTTACACATCTTTATGCGCTCACTGTGGGATCAGGACTGAAAAACAAGACAATTACGGTAAAGCATCATTTCATTGTGGAGTTAATTTCGCGATCAATTCAAGGTTGAAAAAAAAATAGCCCTCGTAGTTAGTTTTCAGTAACTAAGTAAGTGCACGTACGATGCTGTGTTGCTGGATTGTTGATATGAGACATGTGGTAGCATGTCACTGGACTCTTTAATACGTCGATATAAACTAAGGATTCAGTTAAATGGTTTTCCAACAAGTTAACTACTTCCTGCATTCTTAATTCATGTGCAAACAACTGGGAGAGTGTCCCATAGCGCAGCGAGACACTATAAGCAGAAAGCTAATGCACATATTGTATGTAATATGTTGCTTCTACGGAACTTTTTACTCCTGTAACGCATAAGGGTGTTTCGACATGCAGGCCCCGTTATCTATATTGTGGTGTAAGCTGTGTGTGACTATTTTCCATGGATATTTGTGTCAGATAGCGTTACTAACTTTGTTCTTTTTTGGGACACTTATTTCTATTCTGCATATCATTTTCAGGGCTTATTTCACTAACTATGAGAGTTGTCCATGCTTTTCAAACAAAGACCAAAGTTAATAGCTGTATGCTCTTGATACAGAGATATTAATGTCGTTAGATATAGCACTATATGCACAATATTTACACCATAAAAATTTACATATTTTATGTAAGACAGATAATATCAATTTAGGGACCACAAAAACCCCGCGGAGTGGCCGCTCGGTCTAGGGATTCATGTCACGGACTGCGCGGACCCTCCCGCCGGAGGTTAGTCCTCCGTCAGACATGGGTGTGTGTGTGTGTTGTTCTAAGCACAAGTTAGTTTAAGTAATTTGTAAGTTCAAGGACCGATGACCTAAGAAGTTTGGTCCCTTAGGAATTCACACACAATTGAACATTATGAACCAAAACATTGTATATAAATAAACGCTCCAGAAAATTTGTCAACGTGTACAAATGCTGTAGCGAGAGCCCAACTGAAATTTAAATTCGAATTCTCCTCACGCTCTTTAAGCATCTGTTATTTCATGCCGGAAACAATGTCAACAGTTCCTAATTCGCGTCAAACCACGTCATTTTTATTGTTCGAATAATGCTCTTTATGCACCACACGTCCCAGAACACACACACACACACACACACACACACACACACACACACACACACACACACGCACGCGCTACTCTTACCGGTGACCGTTACTTGTTCCTTTTCCTTCTTTTTTCGACAGTCCACACCATTTCGCCATTATGATCTGCGAATGACACCGGCACGAGCAATTCGTCACATCATTTTTTTTGCCCTTTCTTTTTTCACGTCAATATTACGCTCCCGGCGCCCGTCAGCCCTGCCTGTCACGGCTGCCACAAATCACTCACCGGCCGGCGATAGCGACAATCACGAGCACACGTACGCGCGCACTCACACACACACACACACACACACACACACACACACACACAGAGACGAGAGCGCTAACTCTGGCGGCTTGCCAATAGCCTGCTGTACTCCACTCTGCTCCACAGTGTAGACGTCACACGTAATTTTGAGCGGCTGCGTTACGCACATACAACCTGCCCGTATCCGGGTGGCGGGCGTAATGGCCAAGGTCGACCCCATCCTCCTGCGTGGGGCATTGCCTCTGGCATCAGTAAGGGCCAGGTGTTATTTCTCTCTCCCCTGAAAAACGTGCCATTAACGCGGCGTTCAGGTTTTCGCCTTTATGCAGCCGCTTCAGCCCGATGTTGGACTTCTCGGCATTCATTCTAGTATTGGAATGGAACTGAAAATGGCGTTCACTGTCCCTGAGAGAACAGGTTTCGTATCTTAACATATCATCGGAAACTACAGTCCTCAATTCTTTAAAGAATCGAACTCCCATGTACACTGACTGAAATATCGCAACACCAAAAAAATAATTAATGCAGAGCAATGGCATGTCGGGAACACGTTTGTCTATGTAATGCTTTTAAGTGATTAACATTTCAAGATTAAAAATTAATGTAAGAGCGAGTTAGGTCATTTGCACACGTAAAATGCTGGTACTTTAATAACCAGTGTAACGATGGAGTTGTCGTCCGACGATGTCCTCGATTGTGACATATCTGGTGATCGAGTGGGCCGAGGAAACATGTCTACACTCTGTAGAGCAGGTTGGGTTATAATTGTGGTATGTGGGCGAGCGTTATCTTGTTGGAAAACACGCCAAGCAATTACATTCATTCAGGTTGAATCACCAGACTGATGGACAAATTTGCAGGCAGCGTGCGTGGGATAATCATGAGAGTGCTCCTGTTGTCATACGAAATCTGATCCCAGACCGTAACTCCAGGTGTCGGCCCGAAGTGTCAAGCACGCAGATGGGTTGGCTGAAGGCCGTCAACTGGCCCCCTCCTAACCAACACGAGGCCACCGCTGGCAACAAGACAGAACCAGCTTTCTTCAGAAAACAAAACAACCTCCATCCTGCCGTCCAATGAGCTCCCGCTTCAAACCACTGAGCTACAGGGTGTCTTGGCTCAGAGCTGTCCTTGCAATAACCGATTTGCAACCGTTGTGCCACTGTGGTGCCAACTCCTTCTCAGATTCCTGTTGCAGATACAGTACGATGCACCAGGGCCATAAGCCGAGCACGTTGGTCTTCCCTCTCGGTAACGCCTCGTGGCCGTCTGGAGCCTGTTTTTTTAGTGCGCATACATGCTCGTGACAACCGCTGCCAGCAATCATGTAAAGTGGCTACATTCCTGCCAAGTCTATCTGAAACATCGCAGAAGGAACATACAGCTTCTCATAGCCCTATTGCACAACCTCGTTCAAATAATGGCGTCTTTACTAACATCGTCCGCCCCGATAGCTGAGTGGTCAGCGCGGCGGTCTGTCACGCCAAGGGGCCCCGGTTCGACTTCCGGCTGGGGCGGAGATTTTCTCCTCTCAGAGGTTGGGTTTTGTGTTATCCTCATTATCATTTCATCATCATCAGTGGAAGGCTACGGGACTTTCATGAGGTGGACCTCTCTGACGAGGCGTCCATGTCAAGACCTGCTGTAAGGCAGAACACAAAGTTTCAGTTTTTACCAACATCAACTGCCCACGTCCAATTTCAAAATTAACGCTCACGACTGTTACAGAGCGTATTTAAAGTAGACCTCATTTTGTAACCCCATAGTGGCGCCACTCTTATGCGACTGCCACGAAATCTAATATAAATCATCTTTCAGATGTAGAAACACGTCTACCAACTTTCGTTTGTCACACAACTTGAGATTTTTTTCTCGTCCGTGTATTAAACAACTTGAGACGTGTGATTACTTTACAAACGGATTACTGTATAAAACATTTGACGTTAGGGACGTAAGCTAACAAAAGTTTGGAATTGGTTTTAAATTACATTCAAAGCTTGCTGGAAGCTTTACGTCGCTCAGTGCACTCTTTATCGAACACTGGATGAATATTGCCTGGATAATTTTCGCGTCGTAAGTTGTGATGCATCAAGGCATATACACAATGTCTAATTGTAATACTTGTCTTACTATGCTAAACGTTTAAAATAAGATTATAACTTTCAATATGTAGACAATGTCAGCGTTTTAAATTTTTGAATTCGGTCGGTAATTACATGAAATACTTAAAAGCAAGTTTTTGTGCCCCTGAAACCTTTAGGCAGGCAACCACCGATTGAAACTGTGTTCCATGAACCGGGTTAGCCATTTAGTAATATAAATTACTCAAATACACTCCTGGAAATTGAAATAAGAACACCGTGAATTCATTGTCCCAGGAAGCGGAAACTTTATTGACACATTCCTGGCGTCAGATACATCACATGATCACACTGACAGAACCACAGGCACATACACAGGCAACAGAGCATGCACAATATCGGCACTAGTACAGTGTATATCCACCTTTCGCAGCTATGCAGGCTGCTATTCTCCCATGGAGACGATCGTAGAGATGCTGGATGTAGTCCTGTGGAACGGCTTGCCATGCTATTTCCACCTGGCGCCTCATTTGGACCAGCGTTCGTGCTGGACGTGCAGACCGCGTGAGACGACGCTTCATCCAGTCCCAAACATGCTCAATGGGGGACAGATCCGGAGATCTTGCTGGCCAGGGTAGTTGACTTACACCTTCTAGAGCACGTTGGGTGGCACGGGATACATGCGGACGTCCATTGTCCTGTTGGAACAGCAAGTTACCTTGCCGGTCTAGGAATGGTAGAACGATGGGTTCGATGACGGTTTGGATGTACCGTGCACTATTCAGTGTCCCCTCGACGATCACCAGAGGTGTACGGCCAGTGTAGGAGATCGCTCCCCACACCATGATGCCGGGTGTTGGCCCTGTGTGCCTCGGTCGTATGCAGTCCTGATTGTGGCTCTCACCTGCACGGCGCCAAACACGCATACGACCATCATTGGCACCAAGGCAGAAGCGACTCTCATCGCTGAAGACGACACGTCTCCATTCGTCCCTACATTCACGCCTGTCGCGACACCACTGGAGGCGGGCTGCACGATGTTGGGGCGTGAGCGGAAGACGGCCTAACGGTGTGCGGGACCGTAGCCCAGCTTCATGGAGACGGTTGCGAATGGTCCTCGCCGATACCCCAGGAGCAACAGTGTCCCTAATTTGCTGGGAAGTGGCGGTGCGGTCCCCTACGGCACTGCGTAGGATCCTACGGTCTTGGCGTGCATCCGTGCGTCGCTGCGGTCCGATCCCAGGTCGACGGGCACGTGCACCTTCCGCCGACCACTGGCGACAACCTCGATGTACTTTGGAGACCTCACGCCCCACGTGTTGAGCAATTCGGCGGTACGTCCACCCGGCCTCCCGCATGCCCACTATACGCCCTCGCTCAAAGTCCGTCAACTGCACATACAGTTCACGTCCACGCTGTCGCGGCATGCTACCAGTGTTAAAGACTGCGATGGAGATCCGTATGCCACGGCAAACTGGCCGACACTGACGGCGGCGGTGCACAAATGCTGCGCAGCTAGCGCCATTCGACGGCCAACACCGCGGTTCCTGGTGTGCCCGCTGTGCCGTGCGTGTGATCATTGCTTGTACAGCCCTCTCGCAGTGTCCGGAGCAAGTATGGTGGGTCTGACACACCGGTGTCAATGTGTTCTTTTTTCCATTTCCAGGAGTGTATGTTTACTGTAAGGGTCCAATTTGCTGGACTGGGACTATGTTACGTTAAAATCAAACTTTAAAGGTTGACGAGTATTATTTCGAATAGATGTGAATTTATGAGGTTTTTAATTTCAGAAAAACAACCAGTCATAAGTATGATTTGAAAATGTTTATGGAAATCAAAATCTTAACGATTTCGGATTTGGAACTTTTTGCACTGTGTGGTGGAGTGGGGCGGCAACCAGTGGCAACAGTATGAAAGAGCAGCAGTTTTGTTTGCAAAGCTGGTATTTAGATTTTATTTGTCTTCCAATGAAGCGTTTCGCCTTACAAAAGGCATCTTCATATTGTTCTCCGAGAAGAAACACAACCTTTCATATAAATTGCACGACCCCGAATTAGCAAAATTGGACTAGCAGAAGAAAATGTAACAATTTACTGCCAAAATAAGGTGCCAAGCACATGTGATGCCGTGCACACATTTGGTCTAGAAGGAAACCACCGGGTTCAGAATTTGTTGCTTATTTATACAGAAATACGTACTTTTTATGAGAGTAAGCCAGTTATTTACTTTTGGCTACTTCTTGACTATTCCCAAGGGGTATGTGTTTTATAGGTCATAGAACGAGGTCTTTTTAAGAAAAAAAATTGACAGGGGAAAGTATCTTCCTGGGGCATTCATGTGTTTCAGGCGCTATTTGTCGTCTATTTAACATCTTTAGTATCATTAAGTTGTTTCTTACATATTTTTAAATTTTGTTTTAGTGTATTTTGGGATTTCAGTGCATTAGACTGTTTACCGTCTTATGAACATTTTGTCGGTCATATTCCGATATATTTTACTTTTATCTTATAGGATACAGCACAATGTTTTTTTTCAAATTCTGACCACTGTGTTTACAGCTGGGACATTTGTAAGCGCGGCATCCTATGTGGTTAACACCAAATTTTGCTAGTAAACTGTTTTATTTTTTCCTTCCTAGTCCAATTTTCCTAAATCGGTGTCATGCCATTCATATGAAAGATTGTGTGTCTCCTCGGAATCTATCTGAAGATTCCTTGCATAAAGCGAAACGCATCATTGGAGGATAAATAAATTAAAAAATTCAGTTTTGCAACGAAGAATCTTCGTTCTTTCATTTTCAGATTTCTTACAACTCATCGTCAGATGGCTGTCATAGACTTTCCTGTTACAGTCCACAGTAATCAATACGTACAAGGTTCAGTCCTAAGCACTACCCTCTTCGCAGTTACCATTAACGGAATGGTTAGTTAGTTTGTTAGTTAATATCGCCAATTTGAAAGGTCTTTTTTTTATCTGAATGATGTGGAACGAGTCAGTTTACGGGGTATGTACACTTGATTAGTGGTTACTTTAATGAACATATTATCTTTTAGTCCTGCTCAAGTAAATGCACTTAAGAACTAGTCTTTTTACAGGCTACAATTTATTAATTAATGGAAGAAATTGTCTAGGATCAATAATTTTTGCTTAGATTTAGAGCACGCTTTGCTAACCGTCAGACATTTTATGTTATTAGTCAAATAATCAACAAATCCTCAACGTAATGCTGAACTCCTTTCTGAGTCACAGAAAGCTTTAACAGTGGGTAAATAATGCGTTGGTGAGTATTTGCATTGTAATGGTGCAATTAAAATGCCTAACTCCTTGAAGAGGCACCTACATGAATTGCAAGGGGGAACACCACATATTATTCTTACTGCTCGCTTTTGTGCAAACGATATTTTTTTTCTAATGGGTGAGTTGCCCCGTATAATTATTCCATACGGCATTATTGAATGAAAATGTGTAAAATACATGAGAAGGTTGATTCATTTTTTTCCAGGACTACAAGTTATACGAAGAGCAAAAGTAACTGAACTTAATGCTATGAGAAACACACTATACGCTTCTTCTAGCTCATGTTTTCATCAGTACAAACACCCAAAAATTGTAAGCATTCTGTCCCGACTACTGACTCCTGTTTTTGCTTGTGTCAAGCATTGGTACGATTGTTTATTGTAGAGAACTGAACATAGTGTGTTTTCTCAAAATTTATGAAAATTCCATTTTCAGAGAACCACTTAATAATTCTTTGAAAAATATTATTAACAACCTGTTCTCTTACTTTCTCTCCAATAGGCTTTCTTATAGTACTGGTATGGTCTGCAAAAAGTACCAGTTCCTCTTGATTAATGTTAAGTGAAAGGTAATTCATATGCAGGTTGTTGGGGGCGCAAATGCAAATATTTCTGGTGATGACTGAGAACAGTGTACTGAACAACGTTACAAATATTTACTTCGTCTGCAGACTAATAGTTATAGTATGTTTTAAGGTTGGTTAGCACCTCCAAGTCCGCATGGCACAAGCAAGCCATTAATGATTGTTTTCCATTGGACAGCAGATTTCATATCGAAACGTGGACGCTTGGACGCAAAACGGACAGTCTATAGTCTATGCTGTCAAGTGTAGCCCACTTCACGGTGGATTTCCAACCACGCAGGAAACATCAGGTGATAAATTAAGTGTTGTGTTTGTGGAAAGACTATTAAACGCAGCGAAAAAGTAACTAACACAACGAAATGGCTACATATCAAGGTACCAACAATCACAATGCCTGCACCTATGCATGCCCCTGTACACAAGGAATGGCAATGGACTCAAAATTGAACCTTCCGAGATGCTAATTAAATGAAACAACAAGTTTACTGTTAACAGTCACTTTATTTTTTCCACGACTCGTTTCAAAAATTTTACCCTCCATCATCAGGTGGATTTACATTTGTTAGTATGACAGTTGTGCGTATGTTGTGTTACGATTTTTTGGAGGATCTTGTGGCACTGTCTCCAGTGGTCACGGGTTCCTTTCACTGTCGTAACATATCACATGTATACTGTCATATTTATGTTTACAAAATATGACAGTATACATGTGATGTGTTACGACAGTGAAAGGAACCTGTGACCACTGAAGAAAGTGCCACAAGTTCCTCCAAAAAATCGTAATACAAAACACACACACACACACACACACACATACACACACACACACACACACACACACACACACACACACACACACACACACAAATGTCCTACCAACAAATGTAAATCCCCTGATGGAGGTTTAAACCATTGAAACGCGTCGTGGAAATAAACAAACAGTGACTGGTAACAGTAAACTAGTTGATTCATTTAATATCAATAACAGTCACAGTAAAGGCTAACCTAAAATGATCACTTGTGAGATGCCTTCCTCATTTATTCCTAGTCACTGAAATTTTCTTTACTTTAAATGTTGTTTGTATTTATCAGCACAAATTTTTACATTCTGTTTGTTAATTACGATTTAAGCCACTTGTGCGTTTGGCAATCAGTTCCATAAAACTTAAGTTTTCCACAGAAGAAGGTAACATGATTTACACAGACAAATACCTTGGGAAGACCACAAAAAATACTAACTGGCGACAATTTACTATTCAACGCTTGTAATATTTGGTTGCTGAAAGCGTAAATAGTATTCTCAATCGAGCAACCCTTCTGGAATGGGAACTGTTGATTGCTAAGTAAAGTGATTTTACTGAAATTTTTTCGAATATTTTGGAAAAATATGTCTGTAAGGAAACTGAATGATAATTATTTAAGTCTTCTTGTCACCTTTTCTATAAAGAGACTTAAAAATTGCTTATTTTAATTTGTCTGAAAAATTCCATGTTCCAGTGATACATTTATCTATCACTGAAGACATATCGTAATTTAGAACAACTTTTAAGAATTATGTTTCAGATTCCATCGAAAACTAATGTGATTGTGTGTTTTAGAATTGTTATAATTCTGTTAATTTCAGCAAAGGATGTAGGTGTTGCTTTTATTTACTTAAAGTTTGGTGGAATGAAATTTTTAATATATTCCCTTTCTTCTCCAACCGAACCATTTAACCCTCTATTTGCTGCTACATCTAGGAAGTGATTGTTAATAGTACTTGTAACTTGTGATTTATCAGCAACACCATTGTCATTTTGTTTAATTGTTGTTGTATCTTGTACACTAACGCTTGTCGTGTCTTCTGTTTCACAAGCGCCCACATAATTTTAATCTTATTATGCGCATTATTAATTTCTGTCAGGGTGTGCATATTTATAGACATTTAGTGACTTTATTAAAAACACTACAGGATTCTTGTAGAACGGGAGTAGTGACGGATTTTTACTTATCCTACATCACCTCTGTTAAATCCAAGAAATATGCATTGTATATCCACAAACTACAAATTGTTTCTTTTTGTTTTATAGATATCTCAATAATCGATCTCGATTTGTCATAAATAGTTGAAAGTTTCCTAGAGAGGATCTACAGACTGTTACAGTTACAAGAGAAGTATTCTGTAATAACAGGTCACAAGCACATTCTTCTAGGTTCTGATCTACACTAAAACTGCTTGAGCCAATATTTCTGACTTTGCGTCCAACTTTTACCTTTGTTGCAACTCCTCCGTTTTGTCATGTTTTCTCTACATGAAAATGATGCTATTGTATAATTCTTAATATTTTATATCGCTGTGATAACAAGGCATTCAAAGTGCTACAGAACATATATCATTTTCGATTTTTCCAAATATTCTACACATACGAGAAGCTTATCTACCTCGTTTTTGAGTCTCCTAAACTTCTGATGGAACAAATTAATTTTACTTTTCTGGGAATTTCTGAATATGCTATGGTCATGTTTCGTTCTAATTTCCTTCAAGACTGTCTGTCTACGAACTGACTAAACCAAGAAATATGCCCGTCCGACACCAGTAATCATTGGGATTTTTCCGTGTTCGATTGTGGCCTCTCTTATGCTTTCTGCAAGACGCTCAGCTAATTTGTCCTATTCAGGTGCAGGTCATGACTTGTGAATGCCCATCTTCCAATTGCAACGAAAGGTACAACCCAGATAGACTTCGCCGTTATAAATACGCCTTTCTTTTAATGACTGCGACACCCAATTCGCGTATCACATCCGTGGCACTTTCTCTTCTGTTTCAATACAAAAGTAGTTGACCTTCTTTCAACTTTTCGATGTCCTCCATCAATCTCACACTGCGCAGCAAAACTCAAGACGAAGATGGATAGGCTTGGTGTAGCCAATCTCTTTAGTAGACATGTTGCAATTCTAAGTGTTGTGCCAATAAAATGCAGTATTTGGTTTACATTCCCCACAACATTACATATGTGACCTTCCCAATTTAATTTGTTCGTAATTGTGATACCTAGGAGGTTAGTTGAATGCACAGCCTTTGGAGTTGTGTAATTGTCGTGTAACCGAAATTTAACGGGTTTCTTTTAAAACTCCTGTTGATGACCTCACACTACACATTATTTGGGGTCAGTTGCCACTTTCCGCACAGTACAGCAATCTTGTCGAAATTATTTGCAATTGGTTTTGATAATCTATGACTGCACTAGACGGCGAACGACAGTATCATCTGAAAACAATGTAAGAGAGCAGTTCAGGTTGTCTCCAACATCATGAATATAAATTAGGCACATCAGAAGGCCTATAACACTTCCTTTCGGAACGCCAGGAATCAGTTCTGTTTTACTCGATGATTTCCCTTCAGTTACTACGAGAGGAAATCACGTATGGAGTCGCACAACTGAGACGATACTATTTAGACACACATTTTGATTAGAAGACGATTGTGAGAAACGGTGTCAAAAGCTTCTGGAACTCTCTAGATGTGGAATCAGTTTGAGATTTCCTGTCGATAGCATTAATTCTTCGTGTGAATAAAGGACTAGAAGTGTTTCACTAGAACAGTACTTTCTGTCTCCATGCTGACTATGCGCTAATCGACCTTGTCTGCAAGGTAATTCATAATGTTCTAACACAGTATATGTTCTAAAATGTTACTGTAAGTCGACGCCAGTGATATATTTCTGTAATTCAACAGATTATTTCTATTTCCTTTCTTGAGTACATATGAAAATAAAGTGCTAGTTATGTTTTACAACAAAGACTTATTCAAATCCGTGCTCTGTCTGTCAACCGGACCTAACGAATCATAATCTCTGCACGAAGCCCCTATGTTCTCTATCACTTGGCTAATCTCGGCAGTATGTTTCACGAAGCTTGTGTTATGGTACTGTACAACTAAATTTCGAGTAGCAATTGGGTTGCACCTTTCTTATGACTGCTATCTAGCATCAAGACCCTTATTTCTGCTTGATTTTTCTATCGGTCTAGCCTTAAACTTTTTCCTTCGAGCATGCTGCGCTCTGCTTTGCTCAATAAGTGGTAGAGGCTCTTCCCGTATTTCAGGTAACACGTCCGTCTGATTGCTAATCGGAATTTTAAATTTGGTTCCTGACGTTTTCTCCTTTTGGTTATTACTTGTCACCTTTTCGGAGTTCCATTGCCTCTTGGGCTCTTCGACGTACCTAATTAAAGATACATCATCTCTAATTCCGCCTGATTGGCAGTATTTTCTTCCCTGTTCCACCTGATTCTTTACGGACCTGGCTGCTACCAACGCCCCAATGAAACACCAGTCAACGTACTTGACATGTTTCTCCCATACGAACTAATCTATAGCAACAATCATATTTATCACCAGGTAAATAAGATGAACAGCTGTCAATAAACAAACTAATTTCTCTGATTTTCTGGTCCTTTACCACGTCATGACATGTTTGTGGGAGCAGGGAGTGCGTTTCTCGAATCTTGTAACGTACAATCTCGAAACAGCAAATATCTTCCAGAATACGCCTCGCCTCACTTGTAGCGACTACCACCACAGTTCGTTGAGCATCTTCGTAAACTCTTGCACCGATTAAACGATTATGTGACGAAACGACCCGCTCTTCGTTGTATCTTTCTTTCTGTTCTCGTAATCTAACTTGGTAAGGGACCCTTACTGAGGAGAAAACCTTTAGAATTGGTCATAAAGGTATTTTTTTAACCACTTCCTTAAGATTTATCTAGTGAACCTCAGTCTGGCATCATCTTTTCCTAGTATTCGTCTAATGTAATGCGGGTGGCTGCGACTAGGTATTTCACGGTAGCTTCCTGTTTACAGTGACTTATCAATATATGAGCAACATGTAACCTCCCTACAAAATAAAATATTCTCATTTAGTGTAACATCCCAAAAAATAAATTGCGTAACCTATCAATAATAAAATGTGACTAATCTCTCAATAAAAAATGCGACTCACTTATAACCTTTCAATAACTGACTGTCAATTTAACTTGGTAAATTTTGGACGTCAGCAGTGCTGCGTCATGGCCCTGATACATCATTCTGAATTAACTGAAAAATCTTACCTTAATTAGATCGCCGGATAACGCGTATATATCTGCTCCTATGAGAAATTTTCCTGGCGCAGCTAACTGCAATGCTGGCCGATAGATTCGTCTTATATAAAAGGGAAGAACTGATTTTTCTTTTCAATAATCGGGATGGCCAAGGATTGGAGAAATTAGTGAATTCTTTAAATTGAGATCAATGTCAAAAGTTACTTTTTATGAGAAAGATTATTATTAACAGATTTTTAAAACATTTACATGGGACTTGATGTAACAATACTACATATGCGTGAGGCTGCTTTTACCTTATCCTACAACGCTCAGGCTCTGCCATCGCTGCACACGACCGGCCCAGCCAACACGATACACCAGACACGACTGCTCGCTAGCAACAACTTACTCCTACTAACACACAGTTCTTACTCCAGTCAATACTGCTCTTTGGTCTCAGATTCTCTTCTAGCTTACATATCGCAGGCAGCGCGTGAGCAATCCATCGAAATTACATCTGCTCGACTGCGCTAGCAACAAACTCTTCAATCATGGACCTCTTACAAACAACATAACTGTCTCTTTGCATATTTATGCACAGTACGTTGCATATATTTACAGTCAAGGCCAACTGCCAGTCAGTGCAAAAATCGTCGATGCTCCACAGTCTTCCTGTTTTCCGCTACCGCCTTTTAGAGTCGAAACTTTCCTACAGATAACAGAGGCGTCCACGAATGGAGTCTCCAACATAAGCCACCAGGTCATTATTATAAATTTTAAACCATCAACGGCAGTGTAAGAGTTCCTTGGGCCAGTCCCGGCGTTACCTTTGCATTTTCCGATTTTGTTCCATTAAGACCGATGTGTTGAGGTCTATCTGCAAGGAAGCTACACGGATAAAAAGTAAGTTTCAAGTCATAATAAGTGACAATGCGAGCATTACTGCAGCAGCAAAACAAGTTTCAGTGGAAACTTCCTGGAAGATTAAAACTGTGTGCAGGACCGTGACTCGAACTCGTGACCTTTGCCACTCGCGGTCTCATTTTCTTCGTCACTGTTCGTTGCGTTTGTTCGGGGCGAACGTCCAATGACATTCGTTCAAGTTCATCGTTGATTTTGTTTTCTTTTTTTTTTAATTACAGGGGGCAACTATCCCTCTGACAGAAGACATTGAGCTACCGCGCCGGCATTAGCTGAACTACCCAAGCACGACTCACGACCCGTCCTCACAGTTTTAATTGCGCCAATACATCGTCTCCCATCTTCCAAACTTCGCAGAAGCTCTCCTGTAGACCTTGCAAAACTAAAATTCCTGGAAGAAAGGATATTGCGGAGACATGGCTTAGCCACAGCTTGGGGGATATTTCCAGAATGAAATTTTCACTTTTCAGTGGAGTATGCGCTGCAATGAAACTTCCTGTCAGATTAAAACCGAGTTCAAGTCTCTGTCCGCACACAGTTTTATCTACCAGGAAGTTTCATTCAGCGCACACTCAGCTGCAGATTGAAAATTCGGTTGTTTAGTTTCAGTGGACTGAATCGCGGAGGCATCTTATATCCATTAACAGTTTTCTCAACCTTCCACGAAATATCAATAACTTCAAAATGGGTCAAATGGCTCTGAGCACTATGGGACTTAACTCCTGAGGTAATCAGTCCCCTAGAACTTAGTACTTAAACCTAACTAACCTAAGGACATCACACATATCCATGTCCGAGGCAGGATTCGAACCTGCGACCGTAGCTGTCACGCGGTTCCGGCCACTCCGGCAGGTTTTTTTTTAAATGTTCAGATGTGTGTGAAATCTTATGGGACTTAACTGCTAAGGTTATCAGTCCCTAGCTTACACAGTACTTAAGCTAAATTATCCTAAGGGCAAACACACACGCCCATGCCCGAGGGAGGACTCGAACCTCCGCCGGGACCAGTCGCACAGTCCATGACTGAAGCGCCTTAGACCGCTCGGCTAATATGCGGGGCTATCAGTAACTCCTATAATTCACATATCACATCACCTCTACCCTGTAACATGATGAGTGAGGCTGTAATCATAAATGTGTTTTGTAGTGTCAGTACAAACTATAACGCTCAATCATGAACCGTCTGTTGTATGTATTTTATATTATTTACGTCCGCCCCGGTAGCTGAGTGGTCAACGCGACAGAATGTCAATCTTAAGGGTCTGGGTTCGCTTCCCGGCTGTGTAGGAGATTTTCTCCGCTCAGGGGCTGAGTGTTGTGTTGTCCTAATCATCATCATTTCATCCCCATCGACGTGCAAGTTGCCGAAGTGGCGTCAAATCGAAAGACTTGCACCCTGCGAACGGTCTACCCGACGGGAGGCCCTAGTCACACGACATTTACATTTTTTGCATTATTTACGATGCTCCACTGTCCACAGCAGACCTTCGTTTTGGTGTTTTTGGACTGAAGGAATGCAGTCATCACAATGGACTTGTGCTCGGGAAGGCATGGGTTCTTGCTGCTCCTCCCCTCCCCCCTCCCTCCTTCTCCCTCAGCTGTCCGAGATTTTTTGTATTTTCCGTAAATCTATTGAGAACGGTCGACTACTTCTCCCACACTTATTCTAACACCTAAGCTTCCTTCCCCCTTCCTCACCTCCTACAATTCGAAAAACATCTCTTTCCTTGGTAGTGTAACAAGGTTTACTGCAGGGCACGAGTGGGCGATAGGTTCTCTGCAGGAGGCTGGCAGTGGAGCGGGTGAAGAATGCAGTCATTCAATTGAGAGAACAATTTATTGATGAACTCGAATAGGTATGGTTCAGCACATCTGAAACAGTCAGCCGGAAGGCGACGGGAGGAGATAAAAAATTGTTCAAATGGCTCTGAGCACTATGGGACTTAACATCTATGGTCATCAGTCCCCTAGAACTTAGAACTACTTAAACCTAACTAACCTAAGGACAACACACAACACCCATCCACCACGAGGCAGAGAAAATCCCTGACCCCGCCGGGAATCGAACCCGGGAAACCGGGCGCGGGAAGCGAGAACGCTACCGCACGACCACGAGATGAGGGCACGGGAGGAGATACTCGGACCCCAGCGCACTGGTACGGACGTGCCGACACAGGCCTTTCCGACCATAGCGGCTGCCCGGCTACCACAGCATGCTGCCGGTTGGCGGCTGACGGCTGTGGCGTGGCGACGCAGCAGCCAGACGGCGCCCCAGTGACTGTGCTGGACACTCAGGCAGCGGCCCGCCGGAGGCACAGTCACAGAGGCGGTGACGACCGACAGAGCCTATGCGTCAGCGGACGGCACGGCTCTGACGACTTGCTGACGTCGAGACATTTGGAATTGGCTCGATGACATGATGTCCATAATCGGTAGGTCAGTCGATCATCTGATGGGGGTCCGCGTGAAGTCTGTCAAATGGGAGCACAGGTTGCTGGTGCTGCTGAGCTGGCAGGACACTGACTGGTAACTGCGGCCTGGTTTCGGTTGCTGGGCTGCTGTCCTGGCTGTCGGTGTTTGTACTGTTTCAGTAATATCCGCAGACTACGCCTTTCAACGTGCTGTTCGGAGGAGATTTAAGCCCCCACGTACTCTTACGGATTTATGGACTGGCCTTTAGGATTCACGGTGTCATTTCCCACCAGCACTACTTCAGACATTGGTTGACTCCATGCCACGTCGTGTTGCGGCACTTCTGCGTGCTCGTGGGGGCCCTACACGATATTAGGCGACATAAGACATACTGTCAAAAAGAACTGCAACAAATACTTAAATAACTACATAGCATTTCTTAACTAACAGTAAATATATAAACTTCATCATTATCATCATCATCTGCAAAGAAAAACTTCATTATTCGTATTATCATATTCTTCATATAACTATTCATCATCATTTGTTATCATCTGCAAAAAATAGACAATTATGCATATTCATATAACCATTTACCTCATACAACTGTTCATTAACATTCATTACTTCATATAGTATAGAGTTTCTTACTCCTAGCATATTTCATCACTAAAATTAACATCTGTAGCTCTGTCTGACAGTCTGCATCAATCGCCTTGTATTCTGAAAGAAAAATAATTAGTCAAGACTGCTGTCATACGATGTGTACAGTATATTCTGGTTAATGCTTGTCAATTCTGATCCATTTACTCTTCATGACAAGATATTGCATTTTCTTTCCTTCATTCTGATGGTAAAATTTCCATTTCATAGTAAACCACTGTGGTTGTTTAATTCATTTCTTTTACAGGGTATTGCTTTCTGAAAAATGATGAATATGGATTAATAACTTGCATTTAATTCATATACCCATTAAATAAAAACTTGTTTCTAGTAATATAATTAAGCATACAGCATAGCATGACAAAACGTATTAGGTCAAAAACAGACAGTTCTCAAGTGCAAAAAATGTACACACAGTATCATAAAGTAGTAGCAAAAAATGTAAAATGGTCAAGATGTTGAGATATCATAACGCAAAATGTCAATGCCAACTGGTGTTTGTTACATCTTAAACATTTCATAGTGCATAGAGCCAAAAATTCAACTTTCTATAGGAAAACAATCATACATACACAAATGTGCACGGTCTGATATATAACGACGAGAAAAGCAACCTGCTAACCTTACCTTGCCGGGCACTTGCCAGGAAAAAATATGATAATCATCAGTGAGTGTTCATTTCAATAACCGGAAAAGGCATTAAAATGTGATAAATCATAAAGTATGTTCATTCAATAAAGGGTTTAATATTGGAGACATGGTGATTGCCTTTGCTTTTTCTGGTTCTCAAAGTTTCAACATGTACCACATTGGGATGAGGAATGCTGCGAATTCTGTATGGACCTGCGTATAGAAGTTCAAATTTACTGCATCTACTCTTTCCTCTGTTGGATAAATAGTGTGTGCGTACTAATATCTTCTGTCCAATGTGAAAGTCACGGCGTACGGCGTGTACAAACATGTTTTTGCTGTCTTCTCCGGCGCTCTGCGGCACGTTTGATGTTGAGCGCAATCTCAATTATTTCATGGTGGCGTAGTCGACGAGATGTAGGAAAGGATACTAATTCTTTAATTGTATTAGGTGGTTCAACATTTTTCAATACAACAGTCGGAGATAGCATAGTGGATTCATTTGGTATGGAGTTAATTACATCCTGGAATGACAGTATGTGTGCGTCCCAATCAATATGTCTTTTATGGCAGTACATTCTACACAGCTTACCAATTTCTTTCATCAGTCGTTCACAAGGGTTCGAAGAAGCGTGATACTTGGATATATAGATCGGAGAAATGTTTCTAGCTCGTAACATACGTGTCCATATCGCAGATCGAAATTATGGTCCATTGTCGGAAATTACTTTCAATACATGCCCTACATGAAATAAAAAATGTTTTACAAATGCATTCGAAATAGATTTAGCAGTAGCTTTGCGCAATGGAGTGAAGGTAACAAATTTCGTAGTGAGTTCAACAGCGACAGAGGTAGCAAAAAACTCTATTAGTTCTGGGAATCGGTCCAAAAATGTCTACAGCGGCTGTGTGTCTCAATTTAACAGGTACAATGGGATGTAACGGAGGAATATGTGAAGTGTCTGATTTAGCTTTCTGGCAGATTTAACATGACGCTAAAACTCGTCGAATACGTTTCCCCATGGTGGCAAAAAAAACAAACAGTTCTGTCTCAGTATAAGAAAACATTTCCTGGCTCAATGTGCGTAACTTAAATGAGTACACCAAATTAATTTGTTAACAAGCTCGTCAGGAATACATAATAACCAGTTGTTGCTGTCAGGGTGAGAGCGGCGGAACAATGTTATTGCGTACCATGTAATGGTTTCTAATGGTAACGATATTCTTATCTTGCCAAACGTGTTTAATTTTTTCCATACGTTGTCTTTACTCTGCTCTTGTGCTATGTCTCGTAATGACGACGAAATGAAATTTTTAAATGCGACTTGTTGAATATACATGAAGCTAAAATTTGCTTGCCAGAAGTTGGTTGCGATGTTTCGCTGATTGTTGCAGAGAGAACGGGATAGTGCGTCTGCTACAATATTTTGTGTACCGGGAATGTGAATAATTGTAAAATTAAATTCCTGTAAATAAATTTTCCATCTGCTTAATCTGTCATGTGTAAATTTAGCGGAAAGTAAAAACTGGATAGCTCTGTGGTCTGTGTAAACGGTAGTATGTCTTCCATAAAGAAAATGCCTAAATCGGGTAAATGCCCATACAACACAATGTTTCAAGTTCTGTAACAGAATAATTGCGTTCAGCAGGTGACAGAATGCGACTTGCAAAGGCGATGTTTTTAATTACTGTATTACCGTCTTCTTCAATTTCCTGAAAAATGTGTACGCCTAAAGCTGTGTTTGAACTGTTGGTGGCAATGGAAAAATTTCTAGTGAGATCTGGGTGTGATAAAAGTGGTGCGTTCAACAAAGCTAGTTTCAGATTGACAAATTCAGACTGCGCTTGGCTATCCCAGGACCAAATAGTGTTTTTACCCGCCAGTTGGCACAACTAGGGGTGTCTAAAGCAGAGTAATGAATAAATTTACGGAAAAAGTTAATTAATCCCAGAAAGCTACGTAGTTGTTTCTTCGTCGTTGGAACAGTAATGTGACGTAAAGCTTGAAGTCTTTCCGGATCAGGGGCAATGCCTTCTGCTGAAATTACATGTCCAAGAAATTTTATGGAAGTTTTGCCAAAGTGTAATTTGCTAAGATTAACTGTCAGTCCTCGTGCACGAAAAGTTTGCAACAGTTGTTCCAGAATCAGATTATGTTCAGACCAGTTAGCTTCTGCAATAAAAATGTCGTCTATATACGTTGTGATTCTGTCTAAGTTCTGTCGGAAGTATAGTATTCAAACCCCGAATAAATGCTGCTGAAGAAATTGTTAAACCGAACGGTAATTTACAAAATTGCTAAGTCACCAAAACAGAGAAATGCTGTGTACTTTCTGCAGTTCGGATGGAGCTGAATTTGCCAAAATCCCGATTTCAAATCTAATGTGGAATAAACAGCGGTACCATGAAATTTCTGTAGAAGTTCTTCTAGTGTCTGTGGGCGATCTGTTTCATTAATAATAATGTCGTTGATGTGACGCGAATCAAGTAAGAGTCGAAGTGATCCATCCTTTTTCTTAACAATATGGAGCGGGTTTATGTACGGACTAACTGCTGGTTCAATACCACCTTGGTCAAGAGTAGCTTGCAATTCTGTCTTAACTTGTTCTCTGTGCATATACGGAATGGGATAATGTTTAGCTTTAAAAGCATGTGTATTACTTAATTCTTGTGCCACAGATCTAATTTCTTCAATACTATTCCTAGCACTAGCCTTAATTTCCTCACGTAGCTGTTGTTTAGTTTCATTACACTGCTCGGCAACGGCTGTAATCCGTTCAGTAATTTGTTCAGTAGAGGTGTCAAGTTTTTCATTAATCTGTTTGAGATTTTCATTAAGTTGTTTGTAATTGTTGTCTTGTTTTTAATTCGACCGTTTGTAATTGTTATCTAGTTTTTCATTCGACTGAGTTTTTCATCAAGTTGTAGCAATACTGCCATAACTTGATCCATGCCAAAAGTAGCGACTCTATTTTCTATGATGTGTGATGGTGTATCTGCATGTGACACGTTTTGAATAACCATTTGGTCATTGTCTGATTCACGAAAAAATTCGCTAATCGGATGTGCACTGTTGGCCACTAGAGCGGAATCAAATAAATCTGACGTGTTTTGTTTATGTTGTTCAAGTTCGTTAGAAACAATTATCTGTTCGCTACGTAAATTTTGCAAATCAGGCGTGTAAAACTGGACAGCGTTCATTGTAACGGAAAGTGCCGCGTCATCAATTGTCGTTATATTTACATTGGACACAATTGAATTTGTTTGCTCATCGTTTAGATTAGAATCATTACTGGTGGTCGGTACGCACTGATTGTCTGTAACTGGAGGATTATCATCAAGACACTGAGTGTCGCTAGTATTATCAGTCAAATTATTAAAGTCGGCTTTTTCACCCATTACGAATCGCGATGTACTGTTAGCAGTTTTTCGCGGCATTTTTCACAACTCAAAGTTAAGCACAAAATCAAACAAAGACAAAGCAAAAATGGAATAAATACAGTTACAACAAAGAGCAATAAATTGCCGATGATCTGTGAAAGAAAAAGTGACAAATTAGTAAATGCGTTGCGCCAGATGCAAACTACTTTTAATATTAAGTAAATAAGAGCAGATATATAACTGACTACTTCACAGAAATTCACAAGAATACGATCCTGGCCGGTTGTCGACAAGTGTAACCTCCCCACAAAATACCAAGTGTAACTTCCCAACAAAATAAAATAATGTGAATAATATTCTCATTTAGCGTAACTACCCAACAGTGAAAATATAATACAATGTGACAAACCTATAACCTTTCAATAATTGACAGTCAATTTAACTTGGTAAATTTTGGACGTCAGCAATGCTGCGTCATGGCCATGATACATCATTCTGAATAAACTGAAAAATCTTACCTTAATTAGATCGCCGGATAACGCGTATATATCTAGTCCTATAAGAAATTTTCCTGGCGCAGCTAAGTGCAATGCTGGCCGATAGATTTGTCTTATATAAAAGAAAAAAAAAACTGATTTTCCTTTTCAATAATCGGGATGACCAAGGATTAGAGAAATTAGTGAATTCTTTAAATTGAGACGAATGTCAGAAGTTACTTTTTATGAGAAAGATTATTATTAACAGATTTTTTAAAAACATTTACATGGGACTTGATGTAACAATACTACATATGCGCGAGACTGCTTTTACCTTATCCTACAACGCTCAGGCTCCACCATCGCTGCACACGACCGACCCAGCCAACACGATACACCAGACGCGACTGCTCGCTAGCATCAACTTACTCCTACTGCTACACAGTTCTTACTGCAGTCAATACTGCTCCTTGGTCTGATTCTCTTCTAGCTTACATATCGCAGGCAGCGCGAGAGCAATACATCGAAATTACATCTGCTCGACTGCGCTAGCAACAAACTCTTAAATCATGGACCTCTTACAGCAGGTACCAGTTTCTTTGACTCTTCAGAAGAAATATAAAAAGGTATTATGTAGTTTAACCGCAGATATCACAAAGATACGACTGTGCACGATTCTCCACCAAATGTGTTAACTACGCGCAGTTGTTGGGGAATTGTGCCCTTGAGAAGGGAGCTTATGGTAAATATACTTATTAGACAAATCTTTAAGCCCACCTCCTTAATAGCTTCTTTCTCCGTCTTTCGTACGAAATATATCACTGATTCTGCATATCAGGAACACGACAATTTGTAAGTAGTTCTGTGGGGGTATGTGGCTCTAGATATCTACGCACAGGTCATGTTATCTGCGGAAATATTGGGCCGCTGGTTTGCTTACGTGGTGATGGCGCCCGATAGCGACCCATATAGGTTCCATAATATTTACATCAGGCGAATTTTGTCGCCGAGACATCATCTTGAGTTCACTATTACGCTCCTCAAACCATTGTAACAGTGTTCTGGCTCCACTTATACCTCTGAAAGATGACATCACCGTCGGGGAAGACATCGAGTATGAAGGGTTCAGGTGGTTCGCAGCTATCAGGGTGTATTCGGTTACTACCACACGTCCCATGCAGGGGCAGGACAATGTCTCCCATAGCATAACACTGCTCTCACAAGCCTGCGTCCGTGGCGCGCTGCACGATTGGTGCCACCGTTCACCTGGATGACGGCGTTTTTGGAACATGTGATTAACCCGAAGAGCTGACACGTTTCCATTGATTGACGGTCGAATCCGGATGGACCCTCGCCCACTGCAGTCGTAACTGACGATGTCGCTACGTAGAGGGTGGTGAGCTGTGGAGCTCCATGACCAACAATTACAATTAGATGAGCGGTGTGCTCCGAAACACTTGGGTGTACTTTCGGAGTGATGCCACAGATCACCATCTATCCTATTTTACAGAGCAGACAAGCCTCAGAGCCCCATGTTCTGTGGAGATTCGAACACGGTCAAATGGCTCTGAGCACTATCGGACTTAACTTCTGAGTTTATCAGTCCCCCAGAACTTAGAACTACTTTAACCTAACTAACCTAAGGACATCACAGACATCCATTCCCGAGGCAGGATTCGAACCTGCGACCGCAGTGGTCGCGCGGTTCCAGAATGCAACCCCTAGAACCGCTCGGCCACACAGGCTGGCGAGCACTGTCAACCATTTAGCATCTAGTGGTAGTTTCACTGCCTTTATACCTCATTCCGTAAATGCTCACGAACGTAGCGTGTAATTGTTCGACCAGCTTCGCCGTTTTCTAGACACTCCTTCATAGGCTCTGCTTAAAAATAATCTATACTTCGTGAGAATCGCTTATCTCAGTGGATTTCCCCGTTTGGAGTCCATATATTCGCTAGAGCGATGCCCCTCTGCTTACATACTTCCGTTACCGCGTCACACTCATGCAAAGCCACTAGGCGGCATCCAACGTCGCGATGTGAAATGGTCGTAATGTTTTGGCTTATCGGTGAAGACAACAGACACTTGAATTATCTGCCAATTTCTGTTAGGAAATTAAATACTGAAATATATTTAAACATTAACATTGAATGTGTAACTACTTCCGTTCACATATTCCACGGTTTTTGGAATGTCCATTAACTGTATAAGCAGCGATCACAAAAATGATCTTTCAGCTTCTTCTCTAGTACAGGCAGAATCATTCTAAGCAAAACACCCAATGAACCTGTATCATAAGTATTCACTTATTTCTCCGAAGAAGCAATGTAGCTCATTACCTTTCCAACTATGGGTAGGTACTAATGTTAATGCCCCATTAAACTGGCTGTCTAACCATCATCGTCCTTATATCAGTAATTCAGGAAACATACGTTACTTTCGATAGATCTAATGTTTCCTCCTTGCTTGTGTTTTATTTTTCTTCTGTTTTGGGTATTCTGCAGAGCAACGATGTACAGGTTTCCCATTTTTTTCTCCAATCCAGGTAGCTGTTTTTTTTAATTTTTTAGTTTCTTCTTCATTGCCGCTTCTTCAGCTTTCTTGTTCACGGTGGTGCGCACTTGTTCTCTTTTAGCACACCATTACCGCAGTGTACCATTACATACTAACGGGATCAGTAGCCGTATGATAAACTGTTATATTTAGAGAAGAAATCCATGCAGTGAATTACAGGTTTAATAACATATTTAGATAAAAGTACATCGCTTAATAACGTTACCTCCTTACATTTTTTCTGCTGAGAACAACAAGAAACGATCCTGTTTTACATGACTCAAGCACACGCGTTGCACATATCAAACGCTGCCTGTCCTCTTGTTCCTGTTTGTTGCGTACATAAATCACGAGGGGTAGTAGTAGTCACAAGTCATCATCTTTATCGCAAGATTCAAACACTGAACGAACACAGTTACTAACTATCCCTTACTTCAAAAATAATGTTGAGAAGAAATGGACGTAACGGCACGAGTGAAGTAGTTACAGCTCCAAACTGCAACACAATCTCTTTACCACCCACCTTTCGTTTTCAGAATCAATTTTCGCTGTGCACCGAAATGTGCGCGTACTTGAAACTTCCAGGAAAATTGAAGCTGTGTGTCAGATCGGACACAATCCTGAACTTTTGTTTCTCCAGGGCATATGTTCTACCGATTGAGCTATCCAAACAGGACTTACGAAAATCGCACACAGCTTACATCTACCTGTAATACTCCTTCTCCTACCTTTATTTGTGCGGCATTAGTAAACAGTCTGGCAACTAGTAACTTGTACTTACAGGGGATGTATAACGACATGACACAATCTCTCTCTCCATCCCCCCCTCTCTCTCTCTCCATCCCCCCCCTCTCTCTCCATCCCCCCCTCTCTCTCTCCATCCCCCCCTCTCTCTCTCCATCCCCCCTCTCTCTCTCCATCCCCCCTCTCTCTCTCCATCCCCCCCTCTCTCTCCATCCCCCCCCTCTCTCTCCATCCCCCCCTCTCTCTCTCCATCCCCCCATCTCTCTCTCCATCCCCCCATCTCTCTCTCCATCCCCCCATCTCTCTCTCCATCCCCCCTCTCTCTCTCCATCCCCCCCCCTCTCTCTCCATCTCCCCCCTCTCTCTCTCTCTCTCCATCTCCCCTCTCTCCCTCTCCATCTCCCCTCTCTCTCTCTCCATCCCCCCCCTCTCTCTCCATCCCCCCCTCTCTCTCTCCATCCCCCCTCTCTCTCTCTCCATCCCCCCTCTCTCTCCATCCCCCCTCTCTCTCCATCCCCCCTCTCCCTCTCCATCCCCCCCTCTCCCTCTCCATCCCCCCTCTCCCTCTCCATCTCCCCTCTCCCTCTCCACCCCCCCTCTCTCCATCCCCCCTTCTCTCTCTCCATCCCCCCTTCTCTCTCTCCATCCCCTCTCTCTCCATCCCCCCTCTCTCTCCATCCCCCCTCTCTCTCCATCCCCCCTCTCTCTCCATCCCCCCTCTCTCTCCATCCCCCCTCTCTCTCCATCCCCCCTCTCTCTCCATCCCCCCTCTCTCTCCATCCCCCCTCTCTCTCCATCCCCCCTCTCTCTCCATCCCCCCTCTCTCTCCATCCCCCCTCTCTCTCCATCCCCCCTCTCTCTCCATCCCCCCTCTCTCTCCATCCCCCCTCTCTCTCCATCCCCCCTCTCTCTCCATCCCCCCTCTCTCTCCATCCCCCCTCTCTCTCCATCCCCCTCTCTCTCTCCACCACCCCCTCTCTCTCCATCCCCCCTCTCTCTCCATCCCCCCCTCTCTCTCCATCCCCCCTCTCTCTCTCCATCCCCCCTCTCTCTCCATCCCCCCTCTCTCTCTCCATCCCCCCTCTCTCTCTCCATCCCCCCTCTCTATCTCCATCCCCCCTCTCTCTCTCCATCCCCCCCTCTCTCTCTCCATCCCCCCTCTCTCTCTCCATCCCCCCTCTCTCTCTCCACCCCCCCTCTCTCTCTCCACCCCCCCCTCTCTCTCTCCACCCCCCCTCTCTCTCTCCACCCCCCCCTCTCTCACCACCCCCCCTCTCTCTCTCCACCCCCCCTCTCTCTCCACCCCCCTCTCTCTCTCCACCCCCCCTCTCTCTCTCCACCCCCCTCTCTCTCTCCACCCCCCCTCTCTCTCCACCCCCCCTCTCTCTCTCCACACCCTCTCTCTCTCCATCCCCCCTCTCTCTCTCCATCCCCCCTCTCTCTCTCCATCCCCCCCTCTCTCTCCATCCCCCCTCTCTCTCTCCATCCCCCCTCTCTCTCTCCATCCCCCCTCTCTCTCTCCATCCCCCCTCTCTCTCTCCATCCACCCTCTCTCTCTCCATCCACCCTCTCTCTCTCCATCCACCCTCTCTCTCTCCATCCCCCCCTCTCTCTCCATCCCCCCCCTCTCTCTCCATCCCCCCCTCTCTCTCTCCATCCCCCCTCTCTCTCTCCATCCCCCCTCTCTCTCTCCATCCCCCCTCTCTCTCTCCATCCCCCCTCTCTCTCTCTCCAT
>NC_064923.1:421659659-421662159 GCF_023897955.1 Schistocerca gregaria
AACACACGCGAGACAGATCACCCCTCTCTCATCTCCATCCCCCCTCTCTCTCTCCATCCCCCCTCTCTCTCCATCCCCCCTCTCTCTCCATCCCCCCTCTCTCTCCATCCCCCCTCTCTCTCCATCCCCCTCTCTCTCCATCCCCCCTCTCTCTCCATCCCCCCTCTCTCTCTCCATCCCCCCTCTCTCTCTCCATCCCCCCTCTCTCTCTCCATCCCCCCTCTCTCTCTCTCCATCCCCCCTCTCTCTCTCTCCATCCCCCCTCTCTCTCTCTCCATCCGCCCCCTCTCTCTCTCTCCATCCCCCCCTCTCTCTTCCATCCCCCCCCTCTCTCTCTCTCTCTCTCTCTCTCTCTCTCTCTCTCTCTCTCTCTCTCTCTCTCTCTCTCTCTCTCTCTCACACACACACACACACACACACACACACACACACACACACACACACACACACACACACACACACACCACACACACACACACGAGCGCACATGCACGCACAGACGGTACTTTTATACCCGCATTTGTTGCTAGACTTCAAAGGACATCTCAAAACTGATATTAATTACAAAATCTCTTTTTAATATTAGTTAGAAGTCAATAACAATAAACAATTAGAGGCAGTACCACAATCGAGTGTGATCGCCATTGGGTCCAGAGTCAAACTGACATAACTAGACTAAAAAGAAGCTTGATAAACATTACGATGACTTTGCACCTTCGATTAGAACAGTTTATAAGTAGGTTCAAAATTTTCGGAGTGGCCATATGGGCGAAAGTGATGCTGTAATCCCTGTGGAGGTTAAGACTCCAGAAATGATTGATAAAATCCATGATGTTGTGATGGATGATAGAAGAGATAAGGTGCCTGAGATTGCTAGTGCTGTGGGAATCTCGAATGAACAGGTACCTAATATTTTGCATAAACATTTGGACATGAGAAAGCTATCTGCAAACTGGGTTCTGCAACTGCCCACGCTTGATCAAAAACGGAATCGCGTGAAGTGTTGCAAGGATGGTTTGCAGCTGTTCAGGAAGAATCCGCAGACTTTAAGCGTCGTTTCATCCCTGTGGATGCAACATGGATACATTACTATACTCCTGACGCCAAACAACAATCTAAGCATTGAGTTACCAAGGGAAGACCATTACTTCGGCCGGAAAGATTATGGCGACTGTCTTTTGGGATTCACAAGGGATAATCCTCATTGACTGCCTGGAAAAGGGTAAAACTATTACAGGTGCATATTAATCATCGTTATTGGACCGTTTGAAAACCGAGCTGCAAGAAAAACGCTGCCGATTGGACCACAAAATGTCCTTTTCCATCATCACAATGCACCAGCACACACTTCAGCAGTTGTAATGGAAATAGGATTCCAACTCATTTCATCCCCCCCCCCCCCTAGTCTCCAGACGTGGCTCCCCCGGAATACTATTTGTTCCCCAAGTTGAAGAAATGGCTGGAAGAACAAAGATTTTATTCAAATGAGGAGGTGATTGCAGCAATTAATAGCTAAGCTACTTTGCAGACTTTGACAATTCCTATTATTCAGAAGGGATCAACTGATTGTAACAGCCTTGGATGAAGTGTCCAAAAGGAGACTATGTCGAAAATAGAAAAGGTTTCCCCCAAACACGTAAGTAGTTTTTACTTGGGCACAGACTTTCCAAACACCCCTTGTACACAGTACTGCCACCAGAGGGCACTGTCATCCCCCCATAACATAATCCAAGATGGCGGTCTTGGGTGAGGGAAGATGGTGGGAAAAGGACTCAGCCTGTTCTGGGTTGGATGGATGTAAGTCTTTATTTTGCAGGCAGTCATTATTTAAACAAATTGAGGCAGTGCCTCCATCCAGTGTGTTTCCCATTAGGTCCGGAGTCCAACTGATCCCGTACACAGTACTGCCATCTAAGGGCACTGTTGTCCCTCCATGACATAATCGTAGATGGCGGGCGGGGGGGGGGATAAATGGCGGAAAATGTCTTAGCCTGTGCTGGGCTGCTGGAGAGAGGAAGGCGTGTACTTTATTTATTTTCGAGCAATAGATTTAGGGGCTGATTTCACATAGTTTATTTATTATAATGATACAAAACGCACACTCCGATATGCTTGGGGTCACGCCACACAGCCTAGAGACCTGCAAACTAATTGTAAATTACCGAAATAACGCATGTTAAACACTCTGCAGACACACAAACAACTAAATTATCAAAATAATGCACTACACAGCACACAGACATACAAACTACTCCTAAACATTGCAGTACACTGATGTGCAGACACGAAATCAACTCTTAAATTGTAAAACTAATGAATTACATAGCATACAGATCTGCAGACTACTCGTAAATCACTGAAACAATGTGGTACACTGGCGTGCAGAGCTGCAAAACTACTCATAAATCACTGAAATAATGCATATATAACGCTTAAACAGCCAGAAATAATGTAGTGCTCAAACAATCATTGCACATAAAAATGCTTCGAACTGTCGTTA